>NC_134357.1:250725348-250842349 GCF_048569485.1 Anomaloglossus baeobatrachus
TCCTACGACTTCGGCAAGGGTCCGCTTCATTCGGGGACTTTGCCGTACACTTTAGGACACTTGCCGCAGAGCTGGACTGGCCCGATAAGGTCCTTGTCCCTGTGTTCTGGGAGGGCCTGGCAGGGTTCGTCAAAGACGCACTGGCCACGCGTGAGGTGCCTGCTACTTTAGAGTCCTTGATTGAGGTTGCCTCTCGCATAGACATCCGCCAGGCGGAGCGGAGGCTCGAGGTCTCTTCAGCACCCACGTCCTCACGGCCTAAAAAGCGTCTGGCTCCCGTCTTCCACCAGACAGGTCTCCCAGACAGCTCTGTAGGCGACTCCGTGGAGTCAATGGAGGTGTCCAAAGCAGTCTCCTCTACCCCAGGTTCTCGGTCTGGTGTCATCTGCTTTTCCTGTGGGCAGAGGGGACACATAGCTACCCGATGTCCCAAACCGTCGGGAAAAGACAGCGTCTAGTTTCCATCAGAGGGGGGTTCCTAGACGCTGCTTCTCCCTCTAGGTTGACTATCAGCACCCAGTTGCAGTTTGGCACTACTCTCTTCTCTGCTCTGGCCTGCCTGGACTCAGGCGCTGATGGCAATTTCATTTCGACCTCCCTGGCAACCCGATACTCAGTTCCCCTGGTTCTCTTGCCCAAGCCACTCAGGGTTCGGGTAGTCAACGGGTCCCTACTAGTCGATCCCATCACCCAGATCACCATCCCTCTCAGGATGGAAGTACCACCAGGACACCATGAGCAGGTGTCCTTCCTGGTGCTTCCAGAGGGGACGGATGAGATCCTACTGGGTCTCCCCTGGTTGAGACAGCATGCTCCTATACTCAACTGGGCAACAGGGGAGATCTCATCATGGGCAGGATCCTGTAGGGAGCACCTCGTGACTACCAAACCACCCGCTACCATTAGGTCGGTTGGGTCCTCAGGGAATACAGGGGAGCCAGGTTTACCGACACCTTATGAGGCCTACAGGGACGTCTTCTCCAAGAGGGCCGCAGATACCCTTCCTCCCCACCGGCCATACGATTGCCAAATAGACCTGAAGCCAGGCTCCGAGCCCCCTAGGGGCAGAGTGTATCCCCTCTCTGCTCCAGAGACGGAGGCTATGTCCAAATATATTCAGGACAGCCTGGCAAAAGGGTTCATTCGCAAGTCTATTTCACCGGCCGGTGCGGGGTTCTTCTTCGTGCAAAAGAAGGAAGGGGATCTACGCCCCTGTATCGATTACAGGGGATTAAATGCAATCACGATCAAAAACAAATACCCTTTGCCCCTCATTACGGAGTTATTTGATCGATTCCGCGGGGCAAAGATCTTCACGAAGCTGGATCTACGCGGGGCGTATAATCTAGTGCGAGTCCGAGAGGGAGATGAGTGGAAGACCGCCTTCAACACCAGGGACTGTCACTACGAGTATCTCGTAATGCCCTTCGGACTCTGCAATGCCCCCGCCGTATTTCAAGACTTTGTGAATGATGTTTTCCGGGATTTGTATCTTTCCGTGGTTGCATACCTGGATGATATCCTTATCTTCTCCCCCGATCTTGCCACCCATCAGAGGGATGTCATCCGAGTACTTAAGAGGCTCCACACTCATTCGTTATATGCTAAGCTAGAAAAGTGCGTTTTTGAACGTGAATCCTTGCCGTTCCTGGAGTATATCGTGTCCAGTCAGGGGTTAGCAATGGATCCGGGGAAGTTGGAGACAGTGATGAAATGGCCTGAGCCCCGCTCGCTGAAAGCGATCCAGTGATTCTTGGGGTTTATCAATTATTATCGCCAGTTCATTCCCAACTTCTCGACGGTGGCAGCACCCATCATTGCCCTTACCCGCAAGGGCGCTAATCCCAAAGCATGGACATGGGAAACGGTAGAGGCATTTCACACTCTCAAAACTTACTTCTCCAGAGCTCCCATCCTTCATCGTCCAGACATCTCCAAACCCTTCCTACTAGAGGTAGACGCCTCTTCGGTCGGTGCTGGTGCAGTCCTGTACCAGAAAGACGAACGAGGAAGGAAGCATCCATGTTTCTTTTTCTCCAAAACCTTTTCTCCGGCCGAGAGGAACTACTCCATAGGGGATAGGGAGTTACTGGCGATGAAACTAGCATTCCAGGAATGGCGGCATCTCCTGGAGGGTGCGAAGCATCCATTTGAAGTATTTTCCGACCATAAAAATCTCACATACCTCCAGACAGCACAACGCCTGAACCCAAGGCAGGCCCGTTGGTCCTTGTTCTTCTCCCGGTTCCGCTTTATTATCCGCCACCTGGCCGGTGAGAAGAACGTACGGGCCGATGCCTTGTCACGTTGTATGGTTGTGTTGGAGGAGGACGAGGAGGAGCCTCGTCTTATACTAGCCCCGGACAGCTTGAGGATGGTCACTCCCACTTCTTTGGACCAGGTGCCACCTGGCAAGACCCTCGTTCCCCCTGAACTACGGAATGAGGTGCTATCGTGGGCCCATGCCTCCAAGGTCGGGGGTCACTTTGGGGTCAAAAGGACCAGAGACCTTGTGACTAGGCACTATTGGTGGCCGAGACTACCCCAGGACATACAGGAGTATGTGGGAGCCTGTATGTCGTGTGCACGGAATAAGCCGTCCCGGCAGAGACCGGCAGGTCTTGTTCACCCACTGCCAGTGCCGGATCGTCCCTGGGAAGTGGTGGGAATGGACTTCCTGGGAGATCTGCCCAAGTCAGCAGGTCACAAGGTCGTATGGGTCATCACGGATCACTTCTCTAAAATGGTCCACTTGGTGCCTCTCCCACGACTCCCGACGTCACGTGCTCTCGCCACCTTATTCATTAGGCATGTATTTAGGCTGCATGGCATGCCTGACAAGGTGGTGAGCGACCGGGGTCCCCAGTTCGCGTCTCGCTTCTGGAGAGAGCTCTGTAAGCTCCTGCAGATAAAGCTGAACATCTCCTCCGCATACCATCCCGAAACCAATGGACTGGTAGAGAGGACCAATCAGACCTTGGTAACTTACCTCCGCCATTTTATCTCCGCGCACCACGACAACTGGGCTAACCTCCTTCTTTGGGCCGAATTTGCCATTAATAATTCGGTCCATGAATCCTCTGGTCAGACTCCGTTCCTGCTCAATAACGGACAACATCCCAGAATCCCGGTTCCGATGCCCATTACGTCACCCGATCCTAGAGTGGAGGATTGGGCGACCGAGGCCCGGGAGATCTGGGATAACACCCAAGAGGCCCTTAAGAGGGCTAAAGACCGGATGGTGACAACGGCTGATGAGCGCCGCCGCCCTGCACCATCCTTCGCCCCTGGTGACCTAGTGTGGCTGTCCTCTAAGAATGTTAACCTACGGGTACAGGCAGCCAAGTTCGCCCCTAGGTACCTGGGTCCGTTTAAAGTACTAGAGCAGGTGAACCCGGTGGCATACCGACTCCAGCTCCCTCCACGCTGGGCTATAGCCAACACCTTTCACGTGTCCCTCCTGAAACCCGTACGACTTAATAAGTTCTCGGGATCCCTGACGCCTCAAACCGACTCCCCGCCCGACGACCCTGAGGTGGCGAAGCTTGTGGAGACAAAAGTCATACGGGGCAGGAGGTACTACCTCGTGGAGTGGGTCGGCCGTGGTCCGGAGCATAGATCCTGGGAATTGGAGGATCATATCCACGCCCCGGGTTTGATAGCGGCCTTCGAGCACGGGCAAGGGGGGGGCCGGGTAATGTTACACCTCGTGGCTCTCCTGTGGCAAGGAATGAGACAGTCTCCTTGCATGCCACGAGCGCTCCTGCTCAGCAGCGCCGAAGGTCTGCCAGACTGCGCGAGAAACTTCCTCAGAGAGGCAGCACAAGGGTGACACCTAGTGGTACTCCTGTTGCAAGAAATGAGGCGGTCTCCCATTCCTTGCCTGCCGCAGCTCCTCCTGCTCAGCAGCCTCGAAGGTCTGTGAGGTTGCGCAATGTGCAGAGGTTTGCTGCTCAGGGAAGCAGTGAGACTCCCGTTATCTCTACACATTGTGAGACCGAGGATCCCGCCTCTATTTCCCAGAGGCAGGAGGGTGAGCATGTGCTATGCTTGGTGGATCCTGATTCGCCCACTGAAGTCACACGGCTTGATGACAAGGCTGGTGACGTGGTGAATCCTGACTGGCCAGGCTGGGATGTCGTGGATCCTGATTGGGTCAAGTCCGTCATCTCCGCCTCGCGCCCGCCCTTGGCTGGAGCTACACCTCCTTAAAAGCTCCTCCTGCCATCATGGCGGCGTGCGACCGTCCTTCTATGTTTGGATGTCTGGCAGCGTGCTGCCACGCCACTGCTCAGGCATTATCGTCTTCTGTGGGCTTGGCCCTTGCTGCTTAGGCAGCACCTGGTTTGCAGGCCGTGTCCCTGCCTTGCTGCTCCGTCAGTAGCTCCTTCAACAGGCCGTGTTCCTGTCCCAGGTGAGCTCCTCGAGTCTCCACCGGACTCACCTGGTTATTGAAAGCACACGTGCGTGGGCACCTCTGTGCTACCCTCGTGCCATATTCTCGTGACTTCCACTGGCACATGTGCGTGGGCACCTCTGTGCTTCCCCGTGCAACAGGTACACCGAGCCGTGTGATCCCTGCCATACAACCCTCACGGGTTAGGGCAGACCGGTGTACATAGATCGTCTGTGACATTCCAGACGATCGCTAGCAGCAACCCGCTCACTCTTCACCCACCATAGCAGCGGTCCCTTACACCGCACAGTGGACCTTGACCGGCGGAAGCTGTCCATTCCCCATCTTGGCATGCTTCCCCGGGTCCCCCTCGTAACACCCCCCTAGAGCTCGAGTTCAGTTCGGTTCATTGAACAGAGGACAAGTTCGTCGAACGTTCGACAAACCAATTCGAACCCCATTGAAAACAATGGCAGGCAAACACAAACACATAAAAACACATTACACATACAGTTAATAAATATTACCCTAACACTTACCGGTCCCCGCGACGCGTCCTGCACTCTGTCTCCCGCCGCTTTTCCTTCCGATAATCGCTGCGTTCTCCCGGTAACCAGCACTGATGATAGGACCTTCCGTGATGTCAAAATAGCATGTGACCAGTCACGTGTCTATTATCTCATTGGCTACAGACTGGTCACATGGCTAGACGTCATGCTAGGTCCTGTCAGTGCATCTATCCGGTATGCGGTGCTCGTTCCAGCATCTCCGTGTACCGGCGAAATGCTCTGGCACATGGTCGGCTTCCCCATTTCTGCATGTGGGCGCTCTTTACAGAGTCAGCCCACATGCAGGGACTGGGCGCCACAGCGGGTAAATAAAAAAAAACAACATTTCCAGTTTAAACCTGCACAGGTTGGATCAATCAAGCTATTGAAAAAGGTCACAAAATGGGAAAAACAAATCCATAGCTCCCATACAGGCAGTTCAACCCTTCGAATAATTGAATTAGAACTATTTATTAATTTTAGCTTATGTTTATTTGTTATTTATCATAATCATATTCCACGAGCCTATTTATTATTTTAATTTACTATTTTTTTATTTTTTTTTTTAAGCCAAGAACACATTACCTGCGAAAAGTGAGCCCCTTTAAGGGAACAAATGAAGATAACACTTTGGTGTTTTCTACCCAATATAGTGACAGTTTCCCTAAAATTGTAAAAATCTACCCATTCTACATGTTGATGAGCGTCTCAAACATATTTTGGACATGGGCTGCCGGTTTATATCGAAACGTGCGGCCACGGTTGGTAGCATAATTTCCCCCAATGATTGCTATATAGAAAAGCCAATGTGCATCAATGGAGGGAACTGGTTGCCCACACATGGCTCGTATAGATGTGGCAAGAAATCATGTGGCACATGTCCGTATATGTATAGCACTAGGGAGAGCGTTAGTTTGAGTACTGGAGCACATTATAAGATCAAATCTTTCATGAATTGTGGCACTGATTATTGCGTTTATGCTATTACCTGTGGAAAATGCCACAAACAGTACATAGGGTGCACAAGTCGCACCTTGAGAAAGCGCATAGGTGAACATCTCTATGACATTTTGAATTCTACCTCCAGAAATTTGTCTGGAGCATCAAGGCACTTCCTCTACGAACATAGCGGCGACGTAAGCTCCCTTCGGGTTAGTGCCATTGAGCACATTCCATCTCCCAGTAGAGGAGGTGACCGTACCCGCATTTTGCTAAAGAAGTTTAGGATTCTGGATCTAATGAGATGCTCAATGTGGGGCACTGCAGCCCGAATGTGGATGCTGCCCCCTGACTGCTGGCCCCCTCCTGTGGAAAAATGAGTATTCCCCTTTAAGAGACCTCTCGACGCTGTCACTCCTCCCCAAGAGCGTCATTGGTGCCTCCCCACGCAGCTTGTCGCATAGGCTCAAGGGAAAGTTTTCCCAGTCTCTCTGAGGACCCGGACCAGTTGGACTGCCGGAATGACGGACCCGCTTATGGATGCGGTGAGAGATCGTATCGGCAGGGAGGGGAGCGGATGGCTCACAGGGCTGTTTCCTGCGGGCAGCTTCCTCCCTGCCGAGGTTCAAGCGAGCGGTGCCGGCGAGCGGAGGTCTAAGAGACATACCCGCCCGCCGGCCCGCTTGAGCCCGCCACAAAATTCAAAAAGGAGCGCGAAGAAAAGCTCTTCGCGCTCCCAGCGTTTACCCCCGCCCACCATCCTTAGCGCGGCTGCCGGCGCCATTGTGAGGGACGCTCCAGGGGGCAGGGGGGCAGAGCAGGCTGACGGCCCCTCTTTGCAAGCAGCAGGCAGCTGCACGGGGGTAAGGGGAGCCGCTTTGCATCCGATCTCACTGTGCAGCATTCCCCCAAACGTCCTCCCCTTAGTTGCTATGGGAGGAAATAATACATGTCAGAGCTCCTCTGGTTCTAGTGGTGCTTCAGCGGACATGAGAGCACCGCTAGAGCTGGCACCTCTAGCACAAAGGGTGGGGGGAGAAGGGCCCATAAATGTTCCACAGGTGGATGGACAGTTGGTCCTGTGGCCCCCACCTGATCAGACACCGCCACCATCACAGTTGAGCCAGCCTTTACTTATTGCCCCACTAGGTTCTGGTTCAGCTTCACAGCTTAATCCCTCCAGTGTATTGGTACCTCACCAATGGGCTCCCTATGCAAGGGGGGAGGGGGCCAGTTCGCCACTTGGACTGCAGAATAGCCTCCTGCAGATGAGGGCGGGGGTAATTAGCGGAGGGTATCAGAGCATATCACGGTCACGTGCTGGGACCCCGGCCACGGCCATTGCGGGTGGTGCGGGTAGCCAACGCGGACGTGCTTCCTCATCATCATCATCTGACGAGCAGCGCGCGCGTAGACGTAGCAGGCGGCGTACTAGCAGCCGTCGCCACGGCAGATCTAGATCTAGGCGGCGTAGCCGGCGTTCCAGGTCCTCGCGCTGGCGCTCCCCTTCTTCCTCAGACGAATCCCCGGAGAGGTCACGGAGAAGACGGAGAACACCGACCGCTACATCTGTACAGCGTGGGGATGTGGGTCCAACATCCGTGGACCAGTTCCAGGATACGGGAAACACAATGTTTTCGGCACAAGGTGAGTACCCTTACGTTGGGGTCTGGAGTGGGGTTGGGTCTGCTGCGCCGGGGGAACCGGCTCATTTTAAAAAAGTATTTGTGAACCCCAAATTATTACAGGTGCCGGAGGGGTCTAAAATTACCCCGCCTGCTCCGGACCTTTACAAAGGTGGTCTTTTTTGCGGTGTCCCCCCCTTGGGTTCCCACCTCGAAGTTCAGGTAAAAGAGTTAATTTGGGCCAACAGCTACGTAGACATCTGGTCATTAATATCGACAGACCAGCATTCGGTTGACCGGGAACGGCGGCCGGGCGAGAAGTTTTATGACCGTAAGCCTAAGGTCGCCAAGACCATAAATAACTGGTTGCAGGCGTTCGCCGTCCTGGGGTGTGTTATGGGACAGCGGCACCCGGAAAGGTGCTCAGAATTATTTATTTACATGGATAGCATTTACAGCTCGTACAAGGCCCACGGAGGTTCTGCGTGGTGGAAGTACGATGAGGACTTCCGCCGCCGTTTGGACCTTCAGCCCCACTTGGGGTGGGGAGTCAAAGCCACTGATTCTTGGCTTCGCCTGATGATGGCGCAGAGGTTTCTCCAGCCTTTTCCCGGGGGGGCTGCCGCACCCGGATCTCAAAGCACGGGCGCGGTGGCCGTCCGCCGACCGGGAACATGTTGGTTATTTAACGACGGGTTCTGTAAATATCATACCCTGTGCAAGTACAAGCACGAGTGCTCGGTGTGCGGGGGGCCTCACACTGCCACCAAATGCAACAAGCCCGCTCAAAAAGCCCACGGTGCAAAACCCGGGTCTCAGGAACACCGTGACACCAGTGAACGTCACCATGATGGAGCCGTGGCTAAGCAGGTACCCCAATAGGAGGGCCGCAGCTCAAATCAGATTCGGTTTTTCTTTTGGTTTTTTCATACCTTTCAATTTTTCTAGGCTACCCTCGTCATCCCCCAATTTGAAATCAGCAAGGGAAAACCCGGATGTCATCCGGTCTAAACTGGTTAAGGAAGTGGCCTTGGGGCGTTTTCAAGGTCCGTTTCAGGCCCCACCTTTCAGTAACCTGCGGGTGTCACCCTTGGGGGTGGTTCCCAAAAAGGAACACGGACAATTCCGGCTGATTCATCACCTGTCCTATCCCAAGGGTAGGTCGGTGAATGACGGTATACCTGAGGAAGACTCGTCGGTCCATTATGTGTCTTTTGATAGGGCAGTTGAATTGGTCAGGCTTGCCGGCAGGGGTGCCCTTTTGGCTAAATCCGATATAGAGTCGGCCTTCCGTCTCTTGCCGGTGCATCCAGACTGTCATCACCTGTTGGGCGCAATGCTTGACGGTGAGTATTATTTCGACACCTGTCTCCCCATGGGTTGTTCCATCTCTTGCCAGTATTTTGAAATGTTCAGCTCCTTTTTGGAATGGGTAACCCGCCGGGAGACAGGTTCCGAGTGGATAACTCACTATTTGGACGATTTCTTATTCGTCGGGCCTGCTGACTCTCCTATGTGCCAATCTGTATTAGAATGCTTTCAGTCCCTGATGGGACGGTTTGGCGTTCCCCTTTCAATGGAAAAAACCATTGGCCCTGTGACGGTCTTGTCTTTCCTGGGTATAATCATTGACACTGAAGCCATGGAGTTCAGGCTCCCCCCGGAAAAAATCCGAGGCCTGCTTGACCTTATTTCGGCGGTCATTTCCGTGGGAAAAGTCACCTTGGTACAAATGCAGTCACTATTGGGTTCCCTCAATTTTGCTTGCAAGGTTATGCCCATGGGCAGGATTTTCTCCAGGCGCCTGTCATTGGCTACTTGTGGGGTACGGCTTCCGCACCATAGAATTCGAATAACAACCCCTCTAAAGAATGACTTGTGTGTGTGGCAAAAATTTTTGGGTACATATAACGGCCGCACTTGCTTTCAAGAGGCGGACCGGACAAACTCGGAGGTAGAGCTTTTCTCGGACGCTGCAGGAGCAGTTGGATTTGGGGTCATATTCGGCACTCAGTGGTGTGCGGAAAAATGGCCAGAACACTGGGTGAGGTGGGCGTGGACCGGGAATCTAACCCTGCTGGAACTTTTCCCTATAGCGGTCGCGGTCGAAATTTGGGGAGAGGCGTTGAGGAACAAGCGGATCATTTTTTGGTGCGATAATGCTAGTGTGGTACATGCCATCAACCACTTGTCTGCCTCTTCCCCGCCAGTCATCAGCCTGATCAGATTTTTGGTTTTGAAATGCTTATCAATAAACGTTTGTTTTAAAGCGAAGCATGTTCCTGGTTGTAAAAATAACATGGCGGACGCCCTGTCGCGTTTTCAATTTCAGAGATTTCGGGAGCTGCATCCATCAGCGGAGGTTCAAGGTTTGGTGTGCCCAGCAGGGATGTGGGATGTCCCGCTCAGCTGCTCCCGATGATCCATTCATCAGTGGCCCCGTCGACTTGGAGAGCCTACGGTAAGGCATGGAGCGATTGGTGCGAGTCGGTGGGGGAAATTTCGGACACGCCTTCGGGCGACACTTTATTACAGCTAACACTGAAGTATTTGGTGTCCCTGCACAACAGGCGGGCATCCGGGGCGGTTACACGCAACCGGCTGTCGGGCATAGCGTTTAACTTTAAACTCAGGAACTGGCCAGATGTTACAAAGTCCTTTTTGGTGCATCAAGTTCTGAAGGGTTGGAGGAGAAGCGACATCAGGATCGATTGCAGGAGGCCCATTTCGTTTCGGCTGTTGGCTGACTTAATTAATGGTGCAAAGGTTTTGTGTACTTCCCCATATGAATCCACACTGTTTGCTGCGGCTTTTGGAACCGCCTTTTTCGGGGCCCTTCGGGTCGGGGAACTTGTACCGAAGGCGCGGGGAGACATTAGTGGTTTACGACGGGACGATATTGTAGTATGTGGTGACGGGTTGCGAGTACGCTTGCGTAAATCTAAGACGGATCAGGAAAGCAGGGGAACATGGTTTCCCCTGTTTTCTATCTCGGGCCCAGTGTCTCCTGGAGTTCTTGCGAGCTCTTTTATAGCGATCAGAACCGATGGGCCGCATTTTTTCACACACGAGGACGGTTCCCCCCTATTAGCGGGGCAGTTTTTAAATTTTTTGCGTCGCATTTTGCGCCACCTTGGCCTTCCAGCGGCTGAGTTCGGGACTCATTCGTTCCGGATCGGGGCCGCCACGGAGGCTTCCCGGGCAGGCATGCAAGACTCGGATATCCAGCGAGTTGGGAGATGGCGATCTAGGTGCTTCATGAGATACATACGCCCAGAGCTGGTCTTAAGCGCAGGCACGGCATAGGAGGCATTCGTCCAAGGGCGACGTTACATGTTCAACTGTTTTTGGTCTGTGGTTTGACATTGTTTTCTTTTCAGATACAAGCCGTCCGAGTGTGTGGATCCTAGGTCATTCATTTGTGTACTGGGCAGCTCGGGGAGCGGACTCCCGACCCGGTGGCCGGTCCTTGGGATTGCTGGACGTCGATGTTAACTGGAGAGGTATCAGGGGCCTGTCCTGGCCGCAAGTCTTACCGGAAGTGGTCATGATATCGAAGATGGTCTCATCCCCTGTGGTTTTGGTGATACACGCCGGGGGTAACGACCTGGTTTCTTTTCCATTGGCTGAGTTACTGACCCTTATGCGGTCAGATATGGACAAATTCCCCTGTTTCTTCCCTAAAATGAAGCTGGTTTGGTCCGAGGTGATTCCGCGATTGGTTTGGCATGGGGCTAAGGATGGTTTTGCCATGGAACGAACCCGTCGTACGCTGAATCAGCGGATTTCAAAATTCATACGGTTCAAAAACGGGGTGGTCGTCCGCCATCACCAGCTGGAGGGTGATAATACGGCTTACCTGCGGGCGGATGGAGTGCATTTGAATGGTAGTGGTCAGGAGTTGTTTTTGGCGGGGATCCGTGAGGGTGTCGTGCAAGCGCTACAGTCCATGTTGGGTGGGGTCGCAGCTCGTTGATTTGCTGCTCCTTGGCGGAAGGGGTCGGAATTAAGAAAAAATGGAGGTGGAATACCCGCACCGGACGGCCGAGTGGCGGTACTTTACCAAAAACCCCTGGTATATTTGGCTGGTTTTTAACGCCTGTTTTGGAAGAGCTGTGACCATAACTTTACCCAAAAGATGAGAGCATTGTTTTTCCTTTGACTCTCCAAAGAAAAAGTTAAATAAAAAGAGTTTTGTTTTCAAAGAAAAATTGTGTCGTGGTGTCTCTTAAAGGGGAGGGGGAGGTTTTGTTGGGGTCCTGGCAGTCTGTGGGGCACTGCAGCCCGAATGTGGATGCTGCCCCCTGACTGCTGGCCCCCTCCTGTGGAAAAATGAGTATTCCCCTTTAAGAGACCTCTCGACGCTGTCACTCCTCCCCAAGAGCGTCATTGGTGCCTCCCCACGCAGCTTGTCACATAGGCTCAAGGGAAAGTTTTCCCAGTCTCTCTGAGGACCCGGACCAGTTTCCCGCCCACCCTCCCCTCTTGTTAAGGTTTGTGTGATGGAATGGAGATGTGAGTGTTTCGATTGTTTTGGCAATTTTTCAAGTCACAGCAGCGGAAGGGGTCGGAATTAAGAAAAAATGGAGGTGGAATACCCGCACCGGACGGCCGAGTGGCGGTACTTTACCAAAAACCCCTGGTATATTTGGCTGGTTTTTAACGCCTGTTTTGGAAGAGCTGTGACCATAACTTTACCCAAAAGATGAGAGCATTGTTTTTCCTTTGACTCTCCAAAGAAAAAGTTAAATAAAAAGAGTTTTGTTTTCAAAGAAAAATTGTGTCGTGGTGTCTCTTAAAGGGGAGGGGGAGGTTTTGTTGGGGTCCTGGCAGTCTATGGTGTTCTATATATTATGATTGAAGTGTTGCTTAAAATGTCATGTCGGTGTTATATTCAAACCTTGCGGTTTCTGATCAATGTTACTGCCCCTAATATAAGAATTTTACTTGCAGCTATTATTTCTCAAACTGCTTTGGGACTAGCTAACTAAAAACATTTTTGATGTGTTGTCTGCTGAAACATGATTGTAATGCCGGGTGTTATTCAATCTAGCTATTGATAGTTCAGGATTATTTTTGAACAATTATTACTATTTATTTTTTGCCGATTGCCTTATAATTCTCTTTGCTGAGTGCACAATAGAGAATGGAAAATAAAAGTAAAAAAACATCAATAAAAATAAAAAAATCAAAATTAAATAAAATATATAAAAAAAAAATAAAAAAAATAAAAAATAGTAAATTAAAATAATAAATAGGCTCATGGAATATGATTATGATAAATAACAAATAAACATAAGCTAAAATGAATAAATAGTTCTAATTCAATTATTAGAAGGGTTGAACTGCCTGTATGGGAGCTATGGATTTGTTTTTTTTTTCCATTTTGTGGCCTTTTTCAACAGCTTGATTGATCCAACCTGTGCAGGTTTAAACTGGAAATGTTGTATTTATTTTTTTTCCCCTGTTTGAAGGAGTAACAGGGTGCATTTGTATATATTGTGTTTCATTTGACTGTTATATGTCTAAGACTAATGGCCGCCAAGGCCTGAAACGCATAAGACGTTTTTTTATTACCCCCTGGATGTTCATCTAACCTATGTGGTTTTTAGTTTTTTTCTGAAATAAAAGTGGAATTTTAATTATTTACCTCGGACATGCTGCTGAATTCTATTCCCTCCACCCTGTTGCTACTCCCTCCTGAACACGGAGCCTACCTCCTTGCACCGTCTCGAGCTGAGGAACCAAGGACATTCATTCGGGTGAGGTGAAAAAAATCTCTTTTTGTCTCCCAAGGATGACACAGGGGTAGAAAAGTCCTTGCGGATCCAAGATTTGTTCATCTTGATGAACGTTATGCCGGCGTCACACGGGACGATCTATCGTGCGATCGCACGGGCGATCATACCCGCTCCCGTCATTTGTTCATCACGGGCAATTAGTTGCCCGTGGCGCACAAAGTCGTGAACCCTCGTCACATGTACTTACCTCGCTGTGGGCGGCGAACATCCTCTTCCTGAAGGGGGAGGGACGTTCGGCGTCATAGCGACATCACTCAGCGGCCGGCCAATAGAAGCGGAGGGGCGGAGATGAGCAGGACTTAACATCCCGCCCACCTCTTTCCATCCGCATTGCCGGCAGGACACAGGTAAGCTGTGTTCACCATTCCCGTGGTGTCACACGGAGTGACGTGTGCTGCCATGGGAACGATGAACAACCGGAGCACAGAAGGAGGACCGACTTTTTGAAAATGAACGACGTGTCAACGAGCAACAATAAAGTGAGTATTTTTCTCATTCGCAGTCGTTCCTCGGTGTCACACGGTACGATATGTCTAACGATGCTGGATGTGCGTCACTTACGACGTGACCCCCGACGACATATCGCCCAATATATCGTACCTCGTACCGTGTGACGCCGGCATTAGTCTGTCCACATTGTCACTGGACAGACGCATGCGCTTATCTGTCAGCACACCCCCAGCATCACTGAATACACATTCCGAGAGAACGCTTGCTGCGGGACACGACAAGATCTCCAAGGCGTAAGTGGCGAGCTCAGGCCATTTTTTCAGATTGGAAGCCCAAAATGAGCAAGGCTCCAGTTGCACAGTCATGGCATCGATGTTCACTTGGAGAAACTCCTGTGAGATTCACTCTGTGCACCACTGGTGTTTAGTGGAAAAGCCAAGCTAAGATTGCGTAACAGCTTCTGCTGATACTCCAGCATATGTGCGTCCCTTTCTATGGCAGGAATTATTTTGCCAAATGTTGACTTGTACCAGGGATTTAAGAGTGTGGCAACCCAGTAGTCAGCATTACTTCTAATTCTGAAAATCCGAGGGTCATGTTGTAGGTAGTGCAGCAAGAAGGCGCTCATGTGTCTTGCGCATCCAGGAGGACCAAGTCCTTGCTGTGTTGGTGGTGGCGAGGTGAGTATCATGCTTCCTTCCTCTGCCCTCTGCCCCCAACCTCGCACAACAGAAATGTGATCAAGGTCGCCCTCATCTGCGGAGTCTTCCATGCCCATCGCCAGTTCATCCTCCATTTCTTCCTGGGCTCCTGCACCTTCCTCAACAGTTTGGCTGCCACTATGCGCCCTTGTTAATCCCTCTCCCCCACCATCCCATGCCTGCCACCTTGGTGCTGCTGACCATCTGGACCTTGTAGATCTTGGTATCCCTTCCGCATATGACTACTCCTGTACTTCCTCCCCTTCCTCTTGTCCCACCACCTGGCTCCGAATACTATTTAGAATGTGCTCCAGCATGTAAATAACTGGAATTGTCATGCTGATAATGGCATCGTCAGCGCTAAACATCTTCGTCGCCATGTCGAAACTGTGCAGAGTCGAATTCCAGCGTGTCAGCACATCACATTTCAGGCGGTGAACCAGCAGGCCGAAAGACTTTTGGAGCGATGCAAGTCATTGAGCTGCCGGGTGTGAACACCGGAAGGGAGCACATAGTGACTGTGCCCTCTGCAAAAGCCCATCTAGGCCGGGATAGTGGGTTAAAAATTGCTGGACAACAAGGTTCAACACGTGAGCCACACAAGGCACATGTGTCACATTGCCCCGGCGAAGGGCCGCACCCAGGTTTGCAGCATTGTCGCACATGGCCTTCCCTGGCTGCAGATTGAGTGGAGACAACCATTTACTAAACTCGGTCTCCAGAGCTGACCACAACTCCTCAGCTGTGTGACTCTTATTTCCCAGACATTTCAACGTAAAGACCGCCTGATGTCGTTGAGCTCTGCTGCCAGCATAGTAAGGAGGTGTGCGGGATTCCTTGTGCACAGTTACAATGCGGGTGGCCTGACCAGACAGGCTTTGGGCGGAGGTGGAGGACCCAGACGAGGTTGAGGAGGCAGAAGTAGTGGAGGAACTTCGACATACAGAGGACTGACGCACAACTCGTGGGATGGCAAGACTTGTACAGCAATGAATGAGGGTCTACATTATGCTCAGAAACTTGGTCATCAGTGCCTGAATTTGACTCGCAAAGCTTCTGGGCATCACTGCAGATCATTTCCTGGTCTGTACTCACTGTAGCTTGGGAGCAGACATCTAATTCCCAGGCTATAGTGTGACTGAACAGCTCTGTAGACTCACCTATCTCTGTTACACCATACTCTGCAGGGCGGGTGGAGACTTGAGAGCTGGTAGAAAGCAAGTGCGATTGGGGTGACAACTCAGAGGACTGTTTGTTTTTTGGATGTTGAAGTTGAGGTGGAGGAGAGGCCACTTGTTGGAGCACTTGAGATCCATTCAAGCATGTTCTTTTTTGTGCATCATCTACCTTTTGTTAGAGTTGTTCGATTCCGTAAAAAAGGGATCACATCAGATTGTCCACGGAAAGTAGTAGACATCTTACTTTTGTTGGAAGATGACCTTTCTTCAGCAGATGTTACTGTAGCTTTACCACCTACCCCATGTACACAAACTTTTTTTTCCTTTCCAACACGCCTGTTCCCCTTTCCACCAGCATCTGTCCTTTTGCCACTCATTTTGTTTATGACCAGATTGAACACTAAAAATGTTGTAGCAAAAATGGAGAGGTGGTATACAATGCAGAGGTGGTCTAGCCTTATTGACAGCTGAAGAACCAACACTGACTATCCCTGACAATGAAACTATGGCCCTAAAACTGGCAGCACTTTTTGCAATTTAAAAGAGCATAGCACAAATGGACAAGCGCTGTACAATGCAGAGATGGTATAGTTAACTTGTCAGCAGAGGAACCCTAATGTAGTATCCCAGACAATTTTAGTATGCCACTAAAAGTGTCAGCACTGTTTGCAATTACAATTGAGTAGCAAAAATGGGCAGGTGTGTACAAGGCACAGGTGCTGTAGGTAGCTGGACAGCAAAGGAACACTATGTTCGTATCCCAGACAATTTTAGTATGCCACTAAAAGTGTCAGCACTGTTTGCAATTACAATTGCGTAGCAAAAATGGGCAGGTGTGTAGAATGCACAGGTGCTGTAGGTAGCTGGACAGCAAAGGAACACTATGTTTGTATCCCAGACAATTTTAGTATGCCACTAAAAGTGTCAGCACTGTTTGCAATTCCAATTGCGTAGCAAAAATGGGCAGGTGTGTAGAATGCACAGGTGCTGTAGCTAGCTGGACAGCAAAGGAACACTAAAGGCTGCTTTATACCCTACGATATCACATACGATATCGTATGCGATCGTACCCGTCCCCATCGTATGTGTGGCATGTTCAATTTCTTGACCGTGTTGCACAAACGATTATTTAACCCTCACACGTACTTACCCTTCCATACGACCTCGATGTGGGCGGCGAACATCCACTTCCTGGAGTGGGAGAGACATTCGGCGTCACAGCGACATCACGCGGCAGCCGGCCAATAGAAGCGGAGGGGCGGAGATGAGCGGGACGTAAACATCCCGCCCACCTCCTTCCTTATTGCCAGCGGGAGCCGCGGGACGCAGGTAAGATCTGTTCATCATTCCCGGGGTGTCACACACTGCGATGTGTGGTACCTCGGGAACATTGAACAACCCGACGTGCAATTTTAAGGAAATGAACGACGTGTATGCGATGAACGGTTTTACGTTCAATCGTAATCTCACGTAGCTGTCACACGCTACAACAACACTAACGATGCCGGATGTCCGTCACGACGTGACCCCACCGACAAATCGTTAGATTTGTTGTAGCGTGTTAAGCCCGCTTAAGTTAGTATCCCAGACAATTTTAGTATGCCACTAAAAGTGTCAGCACTGTTTGCAATTAAAATTGCGTAGCAAAAATGGGCAGGTGTGTAGAATGCACAGGTGCTGAAGCTAGCTGGACAGCAAAGGAAGCCTCACTTTCTATCCCTGCCAATGAAAAAATGCACTAAGGAATTGCCTGAGCTGATGTAGCCAGACGCTGTTATATAAACCCCTGCACAGTGTTGGCACAGACCTGCCTAACAACAATGGCTATGAACGGCTGTAATGCAGTCCTGAAAAGGGCTCAAATTACAAGTAATCCCTAATCCCTAAAGCGTTGTGTAGATTGCACTGTATGTCAATAACGCACACAGCAGCAGCAGCGGGAGCGGGAGCGGTGACTGTCACCCACACGCAGCAGACAGATAATGGCGGCGATGGGGAAAATGGCCGTGTCTTATAAGACAAGGACATGTGACATGCACAGCCTATGATACATGCCCTTGCATGTCTGACAAAAATCCACTTTGCTGTGTGTGTGTCTGTGATTGGCTGACAGCCTGGCCCGCCCCACTGTACGCGTGGTTAGGAAAAAAAAAAAAATGGCGATCGGCATTCTTTCAGCACTCAGCAGCAACACTGATCTAAACCCCATCGACCCCGCACACTATACAAATTTTGATATCATGGTTCACAGTGACTCACAGTATTACAGTGAAAAGCCAGCTAGTATCTCGAACTGCCGAACTTTTAGTTTTTAGTTTTTAAAATCACTCGAACATAAAATTGGCGAACCGTTCGACTCGAACAACGCTCATCTCCAGGGCCAGATTATAGGCGGGGCAGGTGGGTCTCCAGCCCCGGGGCCCCCACCAAAAGAGCTTCTAAGGGGGCCCCCACCACCAGGGCCATACTTGCCACTAGGAACCCGTCAGCAAATTTATTATTTTTTTTCACACCCTCTCCCCCTCCGCAAAGACAGTCTAATATCCACTGTGTTTTCAGGGGGGGGGAAGAGGCGCACCTCCATTTATTTGTATCTGCGTCTTTAAGACGCAAAAACAAGCTGAAGGCACAGGACGCTGATTGACCCCGGAAGTACCAGCGCCTGTACTTACGGGGTCAGAGGTGTGCCAATCAGCTCCCTGCTCTGTGCTGCAGCGTCCAATGCTGCGGATGTCACAGCAGAACGTCGTGGCCGTGGAGGAGGAGAAGACAGATGCCAGAGCCAGGAGAGGAGACTCACCAGAGCAGGAGGATGGTGGCCTACACCGGAGCAGCAGGAGGATGTCATCAGGACAGGTAAGGGCTCGCAGAGCTGAAGAAAGATGTGGGTGTTGCTAATGCAGCCGACAGTGGGGGGTGGGGAGAGAGACTAATGCTGCACCTCTTGCTGCACACTGTGCATGTGTGGGGGGGTGCGGGGAGACTAAAACTGCGCACTGTGCATGTGTGGGGGAGGGGGGACTAAAGCTGCGCACTGTGCATGTGTGGGGGAGGGGGAGACTAAAGTTGTGCACCGTGCATGTGTGGGGGAGGGGAGGGAGACTAAAGCTGTGTACTGTGCATGTGTGGGGGGGGAGACTGAAGCCGCGCACTGCATGTGTGGGGCAGGGGGGGAGACTAAAGCTGCGCACTGTGCATGTGTGGGGGAGGGGGGAGACTAAAGCTGCGCACTGTGCATGTGTGGTGGAGGGGGGAGACTAAAGCTGCACACTGTGCATGTGTGGGGGAGGGGGGGAGACTAAAGCTGCGCACTGTGCATGTGTGGGGGAGGGGGAGACTAAAGCTGTGCACTGTGAATGTGTGGAGGAGGAGGGGGAGACTAAAGCTTTGCACTGTGCATGTGTGGGGGAGGGGGGGACTAAAGCTGCGCACTGTGCATGTGTGGGGGAGGGGGGGGGACTAAAGCTGAGCACTATGCATGTGTGGGGGAGGGGGGAGACTAATGTGGCAGACTGGGGATTGTGGGGGAGGGGACCTATTAAGGTTAGAGGGCTATTGCTGTAGGAGGGGGTTTTATGGGGCCTTTTGCTGTAGGAGGTGGTTTTAGGGGGGCTTCTAGAGTGAGGGATAGTGCAAGGGACAAAATCAATGGGGAAAACTGTAAGGACTCAGTATGTAGTGGGTTTAGTATGGAAAAGGGGGACAGCATTGGGAGCTCATTATGGAGAAGGGGCAGCATGGGACTCAATATGGAGGGGCAGTGGGAGGGCTCAGTATCGAAAGGACGCAGCATGGGTGGGCCTAGTATGGAGGGGGGCAATATAGGGGACTCAGTATGAAAAGTTGGGTAGTGTGTGTGGGGGCTCTCAACATTAGGCATGAGGTAGTGTGGTGGTCTAAGTATGTTGATTGGGGCAGCATGGAGGTCTCATTATGGAGAAGGGGAAGCATGGGAGGTTCAGTATGGAGAAGGATCAGCATGCATGGGACATTGTGAGGAGGGGGCAGCATGAAGTGAGGACAGTGTGCAGATCATATTTCATAGTTAAGTAAGGTGTAGTGGGTATAAAGTATAAGGGCGACGGTCATAGTATATAAGGGGGGCAATGTGGCGTTTTAGTTTATTAGGGGACAGTGTGACGTCATAGTACACAAGGGGGGACGGTGTGACGGTCATAGTACGTAAGGGGGGACGGTGTTGCGGTCATAGGATATAAGGGGGACAGTGTGGCGTTTTAGTATATTAGGGGACAGTGTGACGGTCATAATACACAAGGGCGGACGGTGTGGCAGTCATAGTATGGGTAGGGTGGACGGTGTGGCGGTCATAGTATGTATGGGGGGACGGTGTGGCGGTCATAGTATATATGGGGGTACTGTGTGGTGGGAATATTTTATAGGAGAGGATAGTGTGGAGGCCATGTACATTAAGAGGCACAGTGTGGAGTATTTTTTTTTGTTTTTGTTTTTTTTTTATACAGGGAGCACAGGAGGTGCAATTATTTTTTTCAGGGTCATAGCATAGGGCTTATTTAATGCACAGCCTTAGACTGGTTTCAGACGTCCGTGTTTAATCAGGTACCAGTCACACGCATGGTTATGGTCATACATGTGTCACACGTGTGGCACACATGTGAAATCCGTGTTTGCATGCGTGTGACAGGTACCGGAGAAAAAACGGGTCTGTGAAATAAAAAGATTTTTCATATTTACCTGCTTTCTCTGGCTCTGCTGCCTCCCGCTCCTGACTGCCACTCATTATATTTATCGATTATTCACCGTACTCAAGACCTGGAAGCCGGAGCATCGCGGAGACAGCGAGGGATACAGCACCGCCAAGGACAGGCAAGTATTCTTCAGCACAGTGACATCCAGGAGGTCATCGGAGTTCCCAATGAACTCTGACATCCTGATGACTCTTGCGACACCCGCTCTACAGCTTCATGGGTTCATCAGAGTTCACTGGGAACTGTGATGAGTCCCCGATGCTTTACCCACAATGTTCCGGCTTCTAGGTTCTCACCACACACACAAACACACACACACACACTGAACACACATACACACACACACACACACACACACACACACATGTATACACACATAGAAGACACACATGGATACACCGAGCGCATACACACATAGCGCAAATGCATGTGTATACACACACACAAACACACACACACTCTGCTGCACACTCACCCAGCGATGCGGTCCCCGGCACTGAAGTCCCCAGCGCTGCTCCACAGGGTACTGAATATTCAGGGAGTATAATGAGCGGCGATAAGGAGCGGGAGGCAGCAGAGCCGGAGACAGCATTGCTGGAGAGAAGTAAATATAGAAAATCTTTTTATTAAAAAGACCCATATTTTCTCCGGTATGTTTTACACTGATGTCACAAGGATCACATCAGTGTGCGATCCGTGTGACATCCGTGCTGCCGGAGATGCCTGCGTGTGTGCGTGCGGGGTCATGAAAGGTCACACGGTCCGTGTGCAAACACGGATGTGTGAGGCACATCAGAGAGTAACATGGGTACGTGTGACATCCGTGTTAAAAACGGATGTCACATGTACCTAAAACACGGACGTCTGAAACCAGCCTTAGAGTCTGTTTTATTCAGGAACATTATAATGACAATGTTATTTTTCAGGGCACCATGGTGAGGTGTGCTGCAGAATACGGAAGTCTGAGAAGAGGGAAGTCTGCAGAAACAAGCTGTGGATGTGACGTCATTATGGAGTCCAGCACATGAGAAATCAGCGATCGGTGAGTATTATCACAGACATTACACTGCACTAACATTTATACAGATTCAAGGGAGAAAATGACCTGAATGCATCTTAATATTTGCTGAAAAATCTACTTTTATTTAATATGCAAATGAGGGTGCTTTAGTGCATCATTGGTGGGGTCTTTGCTTTGGTGCACTGAAGCCCCATCATTTGCATATTAAAAATAGATTTTGAAGTAAATATTAAAGGGGTTGTCTGATCTAGAATGATAAGTCTGCAGTCACTCTGTGTGTGTGAATCCTCCCAGTGTGTTCACTATGTGCTACGAGGACTCTCCAGTGGTTTTTTTTGTTTTTTTTTAATTGAAATTGTATTTTGTACTAGTCAGCAACCTCCCGGTAGCCTCAAAAATTGTTTGGTTGCCTGTTTTAACCATTTAGTGTCTTTGAAAACCTGAAGCTGTTGAAAGAAGCTAAAAAAACCCTAAACGTATGCGCAGGAAGTGATGATCTTCATTCTTTTAGCATGTTACCCCTTTTTCAAGTGTTACAGAGTAGATCTGCCTTAAATAATGTCGTGTGCACAGACTCGTAGTTTTATATTGTCAGTGAGGGGCGCGACCACTTACAGTGCCTAGGGCAGCATGAAAGCCAAATATGGCCCTACCCATCACCATCTGTGCGGCGGCCATTTTATTAACAAGTGCTAGGGCCCTGAACAGCCATGGGCCAGTCAGTTCTGCAGCCCCTGGGCCGAGTTCCGGGGACCGCAGTGCTCGGCAGGAAAGTGTGGCTGCTGTCCCTTTAACCCACACTGGCACGCAGTCCACAGCATTCGCTGCTCGCTCATGGTTTGAAGTTCATCTGTGGGCAGGGCTACCACATGTGTGCTCGAGTCTCACAGATGAAGAGGAGCCGCAGCGCCAGCCAGCGTCCTCCAACACAGCGCTGCCTTCCGTTGGTGTGCTGGCCCCTCAAAACTGTATGTGCTGCCCCACGGAGCTGTGTGTGGCCCCCAGAGCCATGTGTGCACATATCTCAGCTGCTCTTACCATACGTTACAACCCTTGTATAAAAAGGAGATAAAAAAAGGCGATAACTAGAGGTGTGGTTGTGTGTGTGGCTGTGTGTGTGGCTGTGGCTGTGTGTGTGTGTGTGGCTGTGTGTGTGTGTGTGGCTGTGTGTGTGTGTGTGTGTGTGGCTGTGTGTGTGGCTGTGTGTCAGAGTATGTATATATGAATCAGAGCAGTCTGTGCAGCCCCCCAGAACTATATGGGTTCCCTAGAGCGCTATGCCACTCATCCCAGTAATGTGTACGCAACCAAAGCAGTTTGCCACTCCAGTAACATCTATACCCCCCAGTAATGTCTATGCCCCCTGCCCGTCCTGTAATGTATATATTGTAGCCCCCAGCCCCTCCTGTGATGTATATACATCAGTGCTGTGACAGTGTGCATAGTGTAGTGACAGCCATCATGCAACACAGCCACATGTCCTGGAGGAGCTGGACGGAAACAAGTGGGAGAGATGAGTGAGGCTGCCGGAGACTTCCCCATATTAATACCTCTAATGCATCTGTGTCTGCATGTATGTCAGTGTATATGACTGTGTATATATTTGTCTGTTTATATGTATTTATGTGAATTTGTCTTCAAATATATATGTGTACGTATGCCTGTATGTGTATATGGGTGTCTGTGTCGCGGGCGGAGGAGGGGACGCTGCGCTCACCCACTGCTCGGGTCCGGCTGCTGCTACTGCTGCTCGGTGGTGGCTCGAGCGGTGGGCCGGATCCCGGGGACTCGAGCGGCGCTCCTCGCCCGTGAGTGAAAGGGGGTGGTTTGGTTTAGGGATATTGTCCGTGACGCCACCCACGGTTGTGGTGAGGTTGTGACACCACCACTGCTCTGGACAGGGATCCCGGGAGCGATGACAGGGAGCAGCTTGGGTGTTGTTTCTCCCCTCCGTAGGTAGGGGGGTTGGTTGTCCCGGGGCCCGGTGAGGGAGGGATGGCAGGCGGGTTACGGGGCCTGGTGAGGTGCAGGGTCGCGGGGGCAGCGCTGTGCCGCACGGCACGGTGGTACTCACTCAGCCAATGATGAATGCAAAGTCTCCGGTAAAACAAACGGCTGGATGGACGGGTCCCACAGACGGCTGCGGTAGTTCTCCCGGTAGGTTGGTGGTGACTGCCTTTCCCTGCACCTTTGTTGTGTTTACGGTTCCAATGGCTTCCCACCGATAACCCGCTCCCAAGCTTGAATGGATGCTGAGGGAGCCCCTTTTGTCCGCAGGCTCTGGCCCTGGGAACTGTAGCCTTGGCGGTGACTGTGTTTCCCTTTACGGTGTGAGCTGTTGCCTTCAATCGGGTCTTGACTGCTGGGAAACCCCGGAGGTTCCCTTCGCTAATGGATTTGACCACTTTTACGGCGACTCCTAGCCTGGTCGGGGTCCGTAAGCCCTGCTGAATGGTGCTGGCTTCTCTTTGCTCCCCGATCCGGTACCGTCGGGCCACCGCCCGTCCCCGGTCCTTACGGTTCGCTCCAATCAGCCTCTCCTGCAGACGGTCACCACCGTCTGCCAACCTTGCTGTTCCAATATAATAGAAAAGAGGGGGAAGAAAAGTTCAGGTGCTCGGAAAATAAAAGTCCAGTAGATGTAAAGAATCCGGCACACAAAATAAAGTTGATTCCAAAGATAATATTTCGTTTGAATTTATTTATTATTACTGTTCTTGTGGGGATATCAAAAAGACATGCGTAAACAAGTCCAACGTTTCGACCAAAACCTTTGGTCTGTTTCAAGGACTGTGAGACATAAAAACAATATATCAAAAAACAGAAATTTACATAAAGTAAATAAAGTAAAACATACAGTCACAAAATAGGAACTGTTTTCATCTATAGAAAGAACAAAAAATGAATCACCCAATGGTGAAAGGAAAAACTGGGATTACAATAAGTTTCTCCACAAGAAGTCACAATATTTATGTAATTGAATGCAATATTTCATTTCAAAAGTATTTGTACATCATATTTACAATGAAGCGAAAAAAAGAATGATACTAAGGAAGTTACTGAGTAAATAACACAAACCTCAAGGGGATATGGTATGGTGTGTATCGCGTAGAATATTCACTCGCATAGATTTAATACATATCACTCTTATATAGCCTATGACCAAAAGAGGGATAAATCAGGAGTGGCATGAGTAGAGTAAAATACACAGATGGAGATAGAATCATGTGAGTCATCAAAAGAAAAGGGCAATGACACTGTAGGGGATAAGTGTAATTACCTTAATACTCTCACATAAATGATAGGATGACAATCGTCCTCTTGTTTGACTTGTTAGGAAGCTGTATAATCAATGACACGGATGTTATACATGAGGTATATGTCTTTGCAAAGAGCATGAGTGATAAATTGAATGTATTAACGTAGAAGATATGCGTATATATACGTACATGGTCGTCTAACCATCCGAGATGGGAGAAAATAGTGTCTCCAACGTCTCTTATAAAAAATGGGATTGTGGGCAAAAACAACTCCTAGCATTGATTAAATCCATAGGTCTGAACACCTGTGACTCATGATCTAGAACATGTATAACGAAAAAATGCAGGGTGAATAGCTGTCACATTACCAATTAGCATATCATTCTGATTGAAAAGTCTGTATAGATAACAAACGAAGCAAGGTAAAAGGAGTCACCTTTAAAGGGGTTGTCTATGTCTGGCGTACAGAAAGCCTAAGGCAGGTACAATAAGGCAGGTACAATAAGGCACCTGAGTATAAATGAGGTAAAATATTAGGACACGAACCGATCAATTTATTATGAACTAAATGATATAGTGCTTACCCAGAGGGTGAGATTATTGGAAAAAGGTCCTGGGTATGATCATGGGGCCTGTGTACAAAAGGCGATAAAAAGGTTTAAGTGCCAAAATTATATGTGAAACCGATAAGGCCTAGCTGAGATCATACCTTGTGCCTGTTCCTTGTGGTCGCCGTGTCTAGAGGTGCCTGGAGGTGGCCGGTGACCTGCCGCGTGTGGGTTATATGGGCTGTGAATTGGATGGAATCGCCTGTGTATTTCCTGTTTGTGAGCTGGAATGAGGCTTGGAACGCATGACGCGCAGGCGCCTCCTGGGGTATCCGGAGGGCGCATGCGCGGCGGAAGAACCAAGCGTCACAGTGGGGGGAGGTGGGAGGTGATGACCAATGGAGCGCATATCGCGCACGCGCCGCCCGCAGCGGGCAACGCATGCGCAGCAGGCACTCCACAAGGCATGTGTAATGGGAAACATAAAGACAGAGCGGTGGATGGGATGCATCATGCACAGGCGCAGCCCGATCTTCAGGCAGCGCGTGCGCAGAAGACAGCACAACCACGGCGTGTATAATAAAGGGTAGAAGAATGATGGAATAAGTCTCACGCATGCATCGTCAAATAATTGGCGGCGCATGCGCAAAAGTAACCATCTACAAATACATGATAAAGCAGTATAGCCAGCGTGTACAGGTATAACCATCCAGTGAAACAGGAACAGGGATGCCCGGGTGCTTGTGATTCACAGCGTGATAAAGGTGAGGTCAGGTAGGATGGGCCTAAAGGGAGGAGAGAACACAATTAGAAAAACATAGATGATATACATGTATCCATGATATGCATTTGGCAATATATCAGCTTTACAATACATGAGTAATTCAGGTGATAAAATATTTACTGATCATGAGAAGCATCTGTTAAGGACGAAGTCATATATCTGTGAAAGGGAACAGATTAAAAGAGGACAACAGTAATAGTGCGATATGTCATAGATGGGTTTAATGAAAAGTCTCATATTCCCTATTCAGACCCCTGGGCTCGAGGGTCTGTAGGGTATGTATCCAATATGCTTCCCTTTGTTTGAGCCTTTGTATCCTATTACCCCCTCGTCTTAAGGGGGATACATGCTCTATGATTTGATATCGAAGCTGTGCTATAGAATGATGGTGCGTGATGAAATGGTAAGGAATGGGAAGTAGGGTCTGCTTACAACGAATGGTGGATTTATGCTTACTAATACGGTCTCGGATATGTTGGGTGGTCTCTCCAACATATCCGAGACCGCAGGGACACTTAATCAGATATATAACGAAGGATGAGTCGCACGTAAAAAAATCGTGGATAGGGAAAATCTTTCCAGAAAGAGGATGGGTGAAAGAATCGCCACGTGTCAGGTTATTACATTGTAGGCATCGGAGGCAAGGGAAGTTACCTTTCTTGGGTGTTGCAAGAAAAGTTTGTCGTGGAAGGATCTTCTCTGAACCCATATCAGCCCGTATTAGGCTATCCCTTAAATTTTTTGGCCTTTTGTTACAAAACAAAGGAGGTGTAGAGAATTCTTGAATAGAAGGGTAGGCTTTTTTCAGTAGGGGCCAATGTTTAAGGATGGTATTTCTGATGAGAGGTGAAAAAGGGTGATACGTGTTCACACAGGTGACCCTAGGGGTAAGATCCCGATTTCTTTCTGAATCACGGGCCGTGCAATTATTCGCTATATTGCTTGGGTATCCTCTGGCAATGAATTTCTGACCCATATCATGTTGTCTTTTTTCACGTTTTTTTTGGATCTGATACAATTCTATGTACTCGTGTGTGTTGTGAAATAGGTAGTGACCTTTTGGTATGTGGGGGATGACAACTTGAGAAATGTAGAAGGTTGTTTCTGTCAGTGGGCTTGACATATAAGTCCGTACTGATATGGCCATCAGAGGACACAATGACCATTGTATCCAAAAAGTTGATATTTTCCCTATTGTGATGCATTGTAAAAGTCAACCCTGGTCTGATAGTGTTGAGGTCATGGAAGAATTGATTAAAGGAATCTAGATCCCCTCCCCAAAGAATAAAAACATCGTCTATATATCTTTTCCATGTGATGATGTTTTCAACCCATAACGGATGACAAAATACCATATACCTCTTCAAAATGAGCCATGTATGCATTAGCATAGGGTGGTGCTACATTTGACCCCATAGCTGTGCCCCGCTTTTGGAGAAAAAACTGATCTTGGAACAGAAAAAAATTATTTTCTAACACTAATTGTAGTAAATCAATGCATAAGGATTTCTGTGTTGGGGAATACGAGCTATATTTGTCAAGTAGCCAATTGGTTGCTGAGAGTCCATCATAGTGTTCTATACTTGTGTATAGACTATTCACATCGATCGTTGCCAAGAGTGTACCAGGTGGAACTGTACCTAATTCACGTAAATGGGTCAAGAAATCAGATGTATCTTTAATGAAAGCTGGAATCTGTGAGATAAGGGGAGTCAAAATCTTTTCTACAGTGATGGCTAAGGGTGAAAGGATCGAATCGGTCGAGGCGACAATAGGGCGGCCAGGAGGTGTGTTTAGGTTTTTATGAATTTTTGGTAATATATAAAATACCGGAGTAATGGGGTGCGTTTTGACCAAGAATTCTGCTAACTTACTATCAATTGATTGTTGTTTTAAATGAAAATCGACTTTTTCTCTGATCAAAGTCCCAATATGGGATGAAGGGTCTCTTGGGATGGATTGATACGTGGATGCATCATCCAATTGTCTATGGATCTCTGACATATAATATGTTTTGTCCATTACTACGACCGCCCCACCTTTGTCGGCCGGTTTAATGATGATATTGGGGTTGTTTTTCAGGTTTTGTAAGGCCCTATTTTCCTCTATCATCATGTTATTTTTAACCTTAAGATCACCCTGTTCTATAGATTTCAATGTATTTAGAACATCACTGGAAACAAGAGATATATGTTTCAATGGGATGATAAAATTTGGTTGGGTTGAAAGAGCTTGGAATTCTTAAATTAAGATCCTGTAAAGAAAAACCCTGTGTAGTAGTGGTTTGAGAGGATGAAGTATTCTCTTTGTTCAAAAAATGTGCCTTGAGTCTCAAGGTCCTGAAAAACCGTTGTAACTCCTGATCTAATGAGAATGTGTCAAACCTGGGTGTCGGACAAAACGATAAACCTTTCTGTAATACATTAATTTCTAGTGGTGACAAATTACATGATGATATGTTATATACCAGACTCATCGTACCTGGGACCGTGTCTAAACTTGATAGGGTGCTGATGTCCCCATGGTGCCTCCTCTTACTGCGCCTCGTTTTCCTTTTGGGCCTTGTCTGGGTCCTAAAAAATGAGCCGAGCGTGCCGGGTACTGGTCTGTGTCTGAACCCGATGAAGTGGAATACCGGTTGGATCTGGTGCGATATCTGGTTGAGTCCTCTGTAGAGCGCCATCTGTACACGCGGTTATTGGTATAATCCTCTTGGTCTCTAATGAATTTAATTCTTTTCCTTGTTTGGAGAGTCTTTTGAAATTCTTCAATGATTTCTTTTGTCTTGGTCCTAATCTTGTCCCACTCTGTGCTTGGGAGCGTATTTGTGAGTTGTTCTTCTATGGAGTTGATTTTGAGATTGGTATCCTCTATTTCTTTATGTAGATATTCTATAGTCAGCACGATTACATCCATAGAGCATTTATTGAGAATGCTTTCATATTTCTGGCAATATTCTTGATTGTCTGCAAACAAAGTAGGCCGCAATTGTACTCTTAGTCCTCTGGGAATTCTTTGAACTCTGTGATACTTTGCGAGGGTTGTGCAGTGTAAACTTAATGCTTTATGTTTTCTGAGTTCTTTCTCATAATCACGTGATCTTATCTCCTCAGATGGTACCGAAAGAAATGAATTAGGTATATTAACCTTGGATAGGATATTGGTAACTTCCTCCGTATTATACGAAAATGTAGAGAATGATATTGGTTCAATAACTGATGTTAGGAGCTCAGGACAAAAAATAGTCCAATATAATAGAAAAGGCCTGGCTCACTGGAGGGGGAAGAAAAGTTCAGGTGCTCGGAAAATAAAAGTCCAGTAGATGTAAAGAATCCGGCACACAAAATAAAGTTGATTCCAAAGATAATATTTTGTTTGAATTTATTTATTATTACTGTTCTTGTGGGGATATCAAAAAGACATGCGTGAACAAGTCCAACGTTTCGACCAAAACCTTTGGTCTGTTTCAAGGACTGTGAGACATAAAAACAATATATCAAAAAACAGAAATTTACATAAAGTAAATAAAGTAAAACATACAGTCACAAAATAGGAACTGTTTTCATCTATAGAAAGAACAAAAAATGAATCACCCAATGGTGAAAGGAAAAACTGGGATTACAATAAGTTTCTCCACAAGAAGTCACAATATTTATGTAATTGAATGCAATATTTCATTTCAAAAGTATTTGTACATCATATTTACAATGAAGCGAAAAAAAGAATGATACTAAGGAAGTTACTGAGTAAATAACACAAACCTCAAGGGGATATGGTATGGTGTGTATCGCGTAGAATATTCACTTGCATAGATTTAATACATATCACTCTTATATAGCCTATGACCAAAAGAGGGATAAATCAGGAGTGGCATGAGTAGAGTAAAATAAACAGATGGAGATAGAATCATGTGAGTCATCAAAAGAAAAGGGCAATGACACTGTAGGGGATAAGTGTAATTACCTTAATACTCTCACATAAATGATAGGATGACAATCGTCCTCTTGTTTGACTTGTTAGGAAGCTGTATAATCAATGACACGGATGTTATACATGAGGTATATGTCTTTGCAAAGAGCATGTATAACATCCGTGTCATTGATTATACAGCTTCCTAACAAGTCAAACAAGAGGACGATTGTCATCCTATCATTTATGTGAGGGTGTTAAGGTAATTACACTTATCCCCTACAGTGTCATTGCCCTTTTCTTTTGATGACTCACATGATTCTATCTCCATCTGTTTATTTTACTCTACTCATGCCACTCCTGATTTATCCCTCTTTTGGTCATAGGCTATATAAGAGTGATATGTATTAAATCTATGCAAGTGAATATTCTACGCGATACACACCATACCATATCCCCTTGAGGTTTGTGTTATTTACTCAGTAACTTCCTTAGTATCATTCTTTTTTCGCTTCATTGTAAATATGATGTACAAATACTTTTGAAATGAAATATTGCATTCAATTACATAAATATTGTGACTTCTTGTGGAGAAACTTATTGTAATCCCAGTTTTTCCTTTCACCATTGGGTGATTCATTTTTTGTTCTTTCTATAGATGAAAACAGTTCCTATTTTGTGACTGTATGTTTTACTTTATTTACTTTATGTAAATTTCTGTTTTTTGATATATTGTTTTTATGTCTCACAGTCCTTGAAACAGACCAAAGGTTTTGGTCGAAACGTTGGACTTGTTCACGCATGTCTTTTTGATATCCCCACAAGAACAGTAATAATAAATAAATTCAAACGAAATATTATCTTTGGAATCAACTTTAACCTTGCTGTTCCATCCGGGCCACACACCCGGACGCCTTCAGTCTCCTCTCCTACCACTTCAGTCTCTCCAACTCAAAACTAATCTGACTTCCCTTTTCCCGCCTCCAGGACCATGAACTCCTCGGTGGGTGGGGCCAACCGCCTGGCCCATACCCTGGTGTGGACATCAGCCCCTGGAGGGAGGCAACAAGGATTTGTGTTTTACTTCGGTGTGCCTAGCCGGGGTGTGGGGTGTGTTGTTGTAGTACCTGTGACGTCCTGGCTTGTCCAGGGCGCCACATTCCCCCTTAGTAAAATGCAGACCGTCCGCGGGCTGCCCGTCCATCACCGGTTTTATTTTTGTTTCTGTAGAAAAGGGTAAAAGCATGTGAAACATATAAAACATTGGAACATAAGCATTTTCATGAATCTTCCCATAATGGGAGGTACGGTACTTAAACGTTGCAAACGGTAATGGCTTCCGCTCTTCTCCCACCCAAACAACCTGGCCCTGATGCTGCCCCTAAGAAGTGGGCAGCACCCCTTGCCCCAGTCCATCACCAGGCTGCCCGAGCAGGTTCTGTCTCTTTCAGGGGACCCACATCCATGGGGACCCCTGAACCCCCGGAGGATCGCCACCGGTTATGGTAGTGGCGGGCCTGGGCCATCACTTTCCTCCAGGCCCATCCTCCCAAATCAGCCTCTCCGGAGGCGGTAACGGTATCAAGCCAACAACATTTTTATTTACATTCCACTAAGTTTGTGGTTGCCCTGCAAGTTCTCGGGCTTGTCCGTAAGCAGTTCCTTATGCAAGGATTAAAGGCAGTCCCTACGGGGACAATAGTTGCCGGCAACGGCCGGTTCAATCAAAACCTCAATCAGGTTACTTCTTCGGTTGATTCACTAATCATTTAAAACTTACAAACTGTACACTCAATACATGAAGCCCCGCCCTTTTTAAAGTGTAGTTTCCCTATACCTAAGTGGGGGTCTACCTAGGTTGGGACGAGTGAACCTCCGGGTCCATTGTCAGTGGTGACAGGCAGTGGGACAGAGGGAACAATCAGTTCCTCTTCCCTGTTATCGTGTGGGCAGGCGGAGGCGTAGGGGAGCTGGGTACAGGTACATCCCTGGGCACTGGCTCGTAGTTGACCACTTCCATCACTTCCTCATCCACGGGTTGTGGGAACAGTATCACTGGAAGAATCACCGCGCCGTTCTGTGTAGGCCAGTCTGCTGGAAAATCACCCATCATGGTGTGGATTACCTCTTTTTCTTTCTCCGCAGGTCTGGGAACTGGAGCTTCATCCGCTACCCTCAATGCTGGTGGGCACCTCTTTAGATGGTCTCGGGAAACCGTGGCCAAGGTCCCTCCTTGGTCACGGCTGATCTGGTAAGCCTTCCTATTCTCCCATCCTGTGGGCTGTATTACATACAGGGTTTGTTCCCATTGATCATCCAGCTTGTGGGTCCTTCTTTTTCGCTTCAGCACTACATCTCCAGGCTGGAAGGGACCGGCAGACGCCTTCTTGTTGAAGCACTGCTCCTGTTGTCCCCGACTCTGGCACAAGTTCTTTTCAACATATTCCTGGACCTGTCGGTACTGCACCCTCCGCCGGGTGTCCCATTCAGCTGTCGAAGGGAGCGCTTCCGAGGCTTCCAACCCCATTTCTAAATCCACTGGTAGCCGGCCGGGGCGAGCCCTCATCAGGTATGCTGGAGTGCATTTCGTCGAGCTGGAAGGGATGTTGTTATACATATCGACCAGGTCAGGTAGCTTTTCCAGCCACAGGTTCCGCTCTTCTAGCGGCAACGTCTTAAGGAGGCCCAGGACCAGGTGGTTCATCTTTTCACACATGCCGTTGGTTTGGGCATGGTAAGGCGTGGTCTGGATTTTCTTGCAGCCGTACAACTGGCAGAATTCTTGGAACACCTCCGCTTCAAAGGCCGTACCTTGGTCGGTAAGCACCTTCTCAGGGTACCCATGTGGGCGGCAGAAATAAGCCTTGAACGCTCTAGCGGCGGTACGGCCGGTTAGGTCTTTAACTGGGACAACCACCATGAACCTTCAATAGTGGTCTACAATGGTTAGAGCGTAGGTGTACCCACTTCGGCTGGGGGTGAGTTGTACATGGTCAAGGGCAACCAGCTCTAGCGGTTGATGCATAATGATTGGGTGTAGGGGTGCCTTCTGGCTGGCCTCGTCCTTCCTTCTCAACGCGCAGGGGCCACATTCTCGGCACCAGGCCTCCACAGATTCCCGCATTCCACTCCAATAGAACCGCTCTCTCAACAACATCTCCAGCTTCTTCCACCCAAAGTGCCCAGCACCATCATGGTATGCTTGCAGGACGGTGGGCACGTTAGCCTGGGGAATCTTCTCGTGGGTCTTCGGATTAATCAGCTCACGATACAACTTCCCCTGGTGTAGGTACAGCCGGGTCCGTTCTCACCACAGGCGTTGGGCTTCGGCAGGGGCAGCAGGGTCTATCCCAGCAGAGCCCTGTTCCACCAGGGTCTTGACCAGGCGGGCAGCAGGTGCCTGGTCCTGAGCTTCCTGCCACTCCTGACTGGGCAGCGGGTCCAGGTTCACCCGTTGTTGATGGACATGCACCTTCTCAGTTGACGGCCGATGAAACGCAGGCAAATCAATCTCTTCGAGGTCGTCATCCTCGGGCCCTTCTTCCGACAGGTGGGGCATCCGAGAGAGTGCATCGGCATTAACGTTGGCATGGCCGGCCCGGTACTTGATGGTGAAATCGTAGTTGGCTAGCCTGGCCACCCACCGCTGCTCCAACGCGCCCAGCTTGGCTGTGTCCAGGTGGGTCAGCGGGTTATTGTCCATGAAAGCGGTGAACTTGGCTGCTGCCAGGTAATGGCGGAACCGCTTGGTGATAGCCCACACCAGTGCTAGGAGCTCAAGCGTGAAAGAGCTGTAGTTCTCAGGGTTCCTCTCAGTCGGTCGGAGTTTTCGGCTAGCATAAGCAATCACCTTCTCCCTTCCGTCTTGGACCTGGGATAGGACAGCCCCCAAGCCCACATTGCTGGCATCGGTGTAGAGGATGAATGGGTGGCTGTAATTGGGGTACGCTAGGATTTCCTCTCTGGGCAGGGCCGCTCTCAGCTGGCGGAAGGATTCCTCATGCTTTTCTTCCGACACCAGTGGGGCTCCTAGGGGTCTACCACCCTTGGTCTGTCCCATGAGAAGGTCTTGCATGGGGGCAGCCATCTTTGTGGCCAGTCTTGGATGGCGGTGATCTTCTCGGGGTCGGGGGCGACACCCTCCGCACCCACCACATGTCCAAGGTACTGCACTCTGGGCTTCAGCAGATGACACTTGGAGGGTTTCAACTTCATCCCATACTTAGCAAGAGACGCGAACACCTCGGCTAGGTGCTCCAGGTGGGCTTCATACGTCTGTAAGTACACAATCACATCATCCAAGTACAGCAAGACAGTCTCGAAATTTAGGTGTCCCAGACAGCATTCCATCAGCCATTGGAAGGTTCCGGGGGCATTGCACAGCCCGAACGACATGCTGTTGAACTCGCAGAGTCCCATAGGAGTGGCGAAGGCAGTCTTCGCTCGGTCTTCTGGCGCCACGGCCACCTGCCAGTACCCGCTGGTGAGGACAAGGGTGGAGAAGTAGTTAGCGGTTCTCAGCGCAGCCAGGGACTCTTCAATGCGGGGCAGAGGGTAAGCATCCTTATGCATTATCTGGTTAATCTTCCGGTAATCCACACACATCCGCATGGTGCCATCCTTCTTCTTAACCAGCACCAACGGGGCGGCCCAGGGACTACAACTGTCCCTAATAACCCCTGCCTCCTTCATGTTCCTCAACACGTCTTTGGCGCATTGGTAGTGGGCAGGGGGAATAGGCCTGTATCTCTCCTTGATAGGGGGGTGGGTACCGGTAGGGATGTGGTGTTGGACCCCTTTAATCTGCCCAAAATCTAGGGGGTGCTTGCTAAAAACTCGCTCATACTACTGTACCACCCGGTATACCCCTTCCTTGTGGTGTGTGGGGGTATCATCAGTGCCGACGTCTAGCTCTCGACACCATTCGTCTAACTCCCCCAGGGATGGGTGGGGACTGGCAGCAGGCGGTGCGAGCGGGGGAACGGCTTCATGGATGGTGTGGGGATCTAGAGTGAGCAACTTGGCAAGGGTAGCGTACCGGGGAAGCCTAACCTCTTCCTCCCCACAGTTCAGTATTCGCATGGGCACTCTCCCTTTTTTGACATCTACCACCCCTCAGGCCCGGATCTCACGCTGCACAGCTCTCTGTCGGCTCCCCGCCGCTGTGGCGGCCAGCTGCTGCAGTAGGGTCAGCACGTCACTCATACAGTGCTCCATCACATTAGTCCCCAGCACCACCTTCGGGTTATGATCACTGGGTTCATTCATTATCACAATCAAACCCTGGTGTTGCAGTTCAGCTCGTCCCACAGTCATGGCCACTTGTTTGTACCCCACTTGGGTCAACGGGAGTCCATCAGCGGCAATTAGTGTCATACTGGCATCTGGGGGGGCTAGTTCGTCCTTTCCCCAATACCGCTGATACAGTGTGTATGGTATTGTGGTTACCTGCGATCCAGTGTCCAGGAGAGCCATCAGTGGGATACCGTCCACTGCCACGGGTATGATGGGCCGGGCTCCGATGTACCAGTCCCACCAGTCGGGGGGGCCACTAGGTTCTACTCCTGAGGATTGGCCCGTGGCCCCAGGGGTTGCTCATTTAACGGACACCGTCGGGAGTAGTGGCCGGGCTTGCTGCACCTGTAACAAATCGGAGGTCCATACCGTGAGTCATTGGCCCTTCTCCGCTGCATCCAGGGGACGTCCTCGGGGCTGTCAGCGAGCTGCATCTTCCCCGGGGGCTGGGACCTGGTCGGAGACTGGAGTGCGGCGAGGATCTTGGCGAGGTCCCCATCCATGCGGCGGACTTGGGCAGCCAGTTCCTCCATCATTCCGCTTGGGGCTGCAGGTACCGGGGGTGTTGGGAGGACAGGGGCCACCACGACGGGAGCCGTCTCAGCTGGCCATGGGGCTGCCTCAGGGACCTCCGATGCTGGAGGCTGCAGAGCTTTAATGGCCCGTTCCTTTAACATGGCAAAGCCCACATCAGGGTGTTCTAGGGCCCATAGCCGGAGTTGCTTGCGGTCCTCCGAGGACCTCATCCCCTGTACAAACTGCTCCACTAGCATTTTGTTGCTGTCCACATCGTTGATGGTGTCTACCCGCTTCAGTGTGCGGAGGGCGGTTTGCAGACGCAAGGCGTAGTCCCGAATGCTATCTGTGGGCCGTTGCCGGCATTGGTAAAACTGCATCGGCTTCGGTACGGGTCTCAAAGGCAGTCTGTACCTTCTCAAAGATGGTGGCTACAGAGGACCGGTCCCCCTCGGCCCAGGTCTCCACCTCCTGCTCAGCCGCGCCGGTTAGCTGCCCCAGCACTACCGCTGCCCGTTGCTTATCAGTTAGGGGGTACAATTCCAGTAGCGGGCTAAGCTTCTTCCGGAAAACCTGCAACGCATCAGGTTTCCCATCGTACTGCGGCAGCCAGGTAGCTCCGGGCACATAGGGCAAGGAGAACGGCATCACCTGAGCGAGAGCTGGGGCCACGGCACCTCACGCCAGTGCGGCCGGGACCTGGGCGGGCCCATTCCCATCCGCGGGTGCCACTGCGGTTGCGACCGCCGCTCCTCCAGCGGCTCCGTCGGGCGCAGACATCTTGTTTCCGTCCCCCTTAGTCTTTTTCCGGCTCCTCCTCTACAGAGGCGGGGTTTCAGTTTTCGCGCCTCCACTACTTGGGAAGACGCTCGAGCGGGGACTTTTTGCACCCAAAACGGCGGCTTCTCAAGATTTTCGGTCGGACGCCTCCGGCGGTCACAAGGCGCACCTCTACCAGATGGCAGAGTGGTAAGATCCTGTTCGTGACGCCAAGTTGTCGCGGGCGGAGGAGGGGACGCTGCGCTCACCCACTGCTCGGGTCCAGCTGCTGCTACTGCTGCTCGGTGGTGGCTCGAGCGGTGGGCCGGATCCCGGGGACTCAAGCGGCGCTCCTCGCCTGTGAGTGAAAGGGGGTGGTTTGGTTTAGGGATATTGTCCGTGACGCCACCCACAGTTGTGGTGAGGTTGTGACACCACCGCAGTTCTGGACGGGGATCCCGGGAGCGATGACAGGGAGCAGCTTGGGTGTTGTTTCTCCCCTCCGTGGGTAGGGGGGTTGGTTGTCCCGGGGCCCGGTGAGGGAGGGATGGCAGGCGGTTTACGGGGCCTGGTGAGGTGCAGGGTCGCGGGGGCAGCCCTGTGCTGCATGGCACGGTGGTATTTACTCAGTGAATGATGAATGCAAAGTCTCCGGTAAAACAAACGGCTGGATGGACGGGTCCCACAGACGGCTGCGGTAGTTTTCCCGGTAGGTTGGTGGTGACTGCCTTTCCCTGCACCTGTGTTGTGTTTACGGTTCCAATGGCTGCCCACCGGTAACCCGCTCCTCAGCTTGGATGGATGCTGAGGGAGCCCCTTTTGCCCGCAGGCTCTGGCCCTGGGAACTGTAGCCTTGGCGGTGACTGTGTTTCCCTTTACGGTGTGAGCTGTTGCCTTCAATCGGGTCTTGACTGATGGGAAACCCCGGAGGTTCCCTTTGCTAACGGATTTGACCAGTTTTACGGCGACTCCTAGCCTGGTCGAGGTCCGTAAGCCCTGCCGAATGGTGCTGGCTTCTCTTTGCTCCCCGATCCGGTACCGTCGGGCCGTCCCCGGTCCTTACGGTTCGCTCCAATCAGCCTCTCCTGCAGACGGTCACCACCGTCTGCCAACCTTGCTGTTCCGTCCGGGCCACACACCAGGACGCCTTCAGTCTCCCCTCCTACCACTTCACTCTCTCCAACTCAAAACTAATCTGACTTCCCTTTTCCTGCCTCCAGGACCGTGAACTCCTCGGTGGGCGGGGCCAACCGCCTGGCCCACCCCCTGGTGTGGACATCAGCCCCTGGAGGGAGGCAACAAGGATTTGTGTTTGACTTCAGTGTGCCTAGCCGGGGGTGTGGGGTGTGTTGTTGTAGTACCTGTGACGTCCTGGCTTGTCCAGGGCGCCACATTTGCATGTGGATGGGGACCACTGAGACTCTTTCAGCGGGGGCCACAAAAACCTGGAGCCGGCCCTGGCTGCCTTAACATTGGGATCAATAAAAAATATGTGAGTAACTTTACTTTCTGTGTATGAGTGGATGGCTGTGAGTTATCCTGGACTGTGTCTGTATTGTAGTACTGTAATGGCTAAAAATGTTAACGTTATGGGGCCCCCCACCAGATTTTTTGCCCAGGGGCCCCCACCAACCTTAATCTGGCCCTGCTCATCTCTAATCCCTAATAGTTATGCTTTCAAGCAGAAGACGCCTGAAGAATGATCAAGTAACTTCTTTTAATCATTTCAAGGATTTCAAAGCCTTAAGCATTTTTTTTAACTTAAAAAAGAAGGAACATATGAAGAGCAAGTCATTTGTACATTGCTATGCATATGTTCATTATTTTTAATGTTTATTAAGGGCTTTTTCAGGCAGTTTCCAGGTGAAAGCTGCCTGGAAAAGATGCTGTGGATTTATACTTTGCTATTGTGTGGCTCACTTCCAAACAGTACAACCTGACCATTCACATGATGTAAAATACGGTTTCATTGTGTCCAATGATGCTGGCCATTTAACTGCTTAGACACCGTAGTCATCTGCATGGTTAGGCAGAGAGAAGCTTCCACTCTTCCTCATTGACAGTCCTATGACATGACCGCAGCCGGGGTTTCCAGGATTGCTGCTTTCTGGAGTTTTAAACTAATAGGCATAGGCAGGCAAGTGTAATATCTAAACTATCAGTGAATCACATATTTAGATCCTCCAATTGCGGAAAAGTAATACAAGTATTACATGTCACCAAAAATGAAGCCACAAAAAACACAACTTATCTTGCAAGAAGCCTTAATATGGTGATGTAGATAGAAAAATAAAAAAGACAGCCAAAATGAGAAAAAATGACTTCAGCGGTACAAATTAAGAGTTTCTAAAAACATTTCACCTGCTTACCTCCAAGTACCTTATTACTGGAAAAAATAAGATCAAACAATTAAAAACTATATATAGAATTGGAATCATCCCATGAAAAACAAATAGTTTCACTGAATAAACACTAAAGAAAGGTTATTGTTTTTTTTATTTTAAAGTTTATTTTATGCAAATATAGTAAAACGAAAGAAAGAAAGAAAGATAGAAAGAAAGGAAAAGAAAGAAAAGAGAAAGAAAAGAAAGGAAAAGAAAGAAAAGAGAAAGAAAAGAAAGAAAGAAAAGAGAAAGAAAAGAAAGAAAGAAAGGAAAAGAAAGAAAAGAGAAAGAAAGAGAAAAAAACAAACAAGAAAATAAAATTGAAAAGGTCGCTTCCATATTAATAAAGTTAGGCTCATTTTAAGACCAATAAAAATATTTACCTAAAATGATGTTTTCAGCCTGGAAAATTCCTCCACAGTGCCAGTCCCTGTCATGTCTATCTTTCTGTTGTCAAGCGTAATCCATCTGTAGCAGCAGAGACATGAAGGTGATTTACTGGAAGGGGAGATCGGTCCTTGTCTTTCTACTCATGCTGTTATGTCTCTCGAGTTGCAAGATTTTCACTTCAGGACTAAAGCCTGCTTTACACGGTACAATCTATCGTGCAATTTCACGATCGATCGCACCCGCCCTCGTCGTTTGTGCGTCACGGGCAATTAGGTGCTCGTGGCGCACAAAGTCGTTAACCCCCGTCACACGCACTTACCTGCTGTGCGACGTCACTGTGGGCGGCGAACATCCTCTTCCTGAAGGGGGAGGGACGTTCGGCGTCACAGCGATGTCACACAGCGGCCGGCCAATAGAAGCGGAGGGGCGGAGATGAGCGGGACGTAAACATCCCGCCCACCTCCTTCCTTTAGCATAGTTGGCGTGTGCCGCGGGACGGAGGTAAGCTGCTGTTCATCATTCCCGGGGTGTCACCGGGAACGATGAGCAACCGGCGACATTTTAATTAAATGAGATTATGAAACCGTGAGTCGTGCACTCGTCGCTCGATTTGTGAGCGATACTGCGTCACTCGGAGGTGTCACACAGCCCAACGTCGCAAGCGATGCCGGATGTGCATCACAAAAACCGTGACCCCGATGATCTATCGCACGATAGATCGTCTCGTGTAAAGCACCCTTAAGGCTATGTGCATGTAGCGCCCCACGAGGCAGGTGTTTTAACCTACTCGTTGCCGGCCCTGGGGTGCAGGTCCTCTGCAATGTCATGGGGTGGCCTGGCCCGGTTCCGTTACCCTGAGGCATACAGGAAGGAGGGTTGGAGGGTGGTAGTTGGAGGTTAGGAAAGTATGTTGGTTGCGCCTACTTCTGTAACGGGGGCAGGGGGCGCCTCAGGGGGTGTAGTCGGGTCCCCTCGCCTTGTGGGCTGCAGGCTGAACCCCGGCCCGGCCGTTACTTGCAAAACAGGTGTGTTGTTGGGGCAGAGTGTGGATGCATGGGGCCCATTCATGACAGCGTTCTTTCTGTGCTCTCCAGCTCCTTCTTCACTTTCAGGAAAGAGACAATTGCAGGCAGCGGGTACACCAAACACCGATTTATTAAACAAAGCTTCCATCTTTTTGTTTGCAGCAGGTTTACTTTAGTACGTTACAAGTTACAGGTCCTTTTCTACAAAAACGGTTTCCTTTTTCTCTACGGGCACTTTCCTTTGCCTGCAGGGGACATACGTTAACCCCCTAGTAGCTGCGCTCTAACCCGGATTTACTGTAGGGCAGATCCAGCACACACTACCGGCTCTGGATAAGTTCTCACCTCTCCACTTCTTTGTCAGGGCACTAACCTTCGCCTGCAGGGGCCACTTGTTATCCCCCTGATAGCTGCACTCCACTCTAGTACACACCACCGGCTCCGGACTAGTCCCAACTCTTCCACCGTTTCTCATGGGTTTCCTCTGCTTTCTAGCCAAGAGTACTCACTCAGGCTGACTGCCTCGTCTCACTCCCACACTCTGCCCCGTCACCTCAGACCGAGCTTGCTCGCCTCTCACATCTCACTGCACACTGGACTCTGCATTCAGAACCCTTCCTTCCCCACCTAGGCTGCCCTGCCCCTTCCTTCCCTGCCACTGTTACCAGGGGAACCACTGCTCTACACTGGCACCTAGTGGGGAAACAGTTTATGACAGGTAACATTTTGCCATCAACATTTACAATTTGCCACCATACTACTGTGGCGTCTTCAGGGGGGAAAAAACGCTCCTTCACTACCAGGGGTCTGACTACCCCTTACATTCCTCCCCTCTTTAACCTCAGCCTCCTGGCGAGGTTCGTACCTGCAAAACAACACATGTAGGAAAACACAATACTTAAAACACACAGACTGGCACACAAATTTGGTGCCCGGAGTCCCTTCAGGGAAGCTCCCGGTCTTAGTCGCACATCTGCCCGGAGGCCCTCCTCAGGCGCTCCCGGTCTTAGCTGACCTTCTGCCCGGAGGCTATTTCCAAGCGCTCCCGGTCTTTGGGTGGGCAGAAAACAACAGGACAACAAGATTCCTTCTTAACAGTCACGGAAGGAGTCCACGCACAGTTCTGCATTAAGCTCCTCCCGGGTTCAGTACTTTTAACGTTGCTTGAGCTGTAACATTCGCTGGCTCCTAACAACAAACAGACGTCTCTTCCGGATGACCACCTCTTCACGCTGGGTGGTATGCACGCAGCCATTCGGCCCGCTGGGCCCTCACATGGTCGGAGAGGGACTGTCCAGGTAAGCGGGGTAGCCTACGAAACGGCTCATAACCCGGTGGCTCCGGTACTTCCTTCTCCAGTTCAGGCCCTTCAGCCTCCTGCGGGGGTGAGGGGGTAGCTGGACGGGACCGCAGTGGGCTGCCGACAACAACTACCGGGTGCGACACCATACTCTGATGTATCACCAGTAATGCCAATGCTTCTCTTGGCTTGTCTCCAGCCGTAGGTTCGGCGGCCGCTTTTGGCGCGACCGTCGGGGTACTCTTCAGCCCACAGGCTTCAGCGAGCGCTTGCTTATGCTGAGCGCGCCACGCTCTGTTCTCCATTCTGCTTGATACAGGTATTGGAGTTTGCTTCTTCTTCCACTGCCGGGGTTGCAATCGCGCCAGGGAAGGTGGAGGCGGTTCTTCTTTTCCCGCTTCTGCCCATACTCCGCCCCCGGCCTCACCCACCAGGTCGGCACAGCATTTGCGACGCCTCTTCTTTCTTGCGGCGCCGCCCACGTCTCTAGACCTCTGCAGTATCTCGGGGCAAGCACCTCCCCTCTTTGGGCGGTGCACTCCGGGCTTCTTCCTTACAGGCCAGCCTAGCGCTTTTCGTTTGGCGCCCACTTTTTGCGCCTTCACTAAATCCATGAGGACGGCCGCCATCTTGCCGCCATCTTGTGGCCTGTTCAGTACATCAGGCACCACTTGGTCTCTGCTCGGGGTTTCTCTTCTGCGGGCTTGATCCTGCCGACTACGCCAAAATGTAACGGGGGCAGGGGGCGCCTCAGGGGGTGTAGTCGGGTCCCCTCGCCTTGTGGGCCGCAGGCTGAACCCCGGCCCGGCCGTTACTTGCAAAACAGGTGTGTTGTTGGGGCAGAGTGTGGATGCATGGGGCCCATTCATGACAGCGTTCTTTCTGTGCTCTCCACCTCCTTCTTCACTTTCAGGAAAGAGACAATTGCAGGCAGCGGGTACACCAAACACCGATTTATTAAACAAAGCTTCCATCTTTTTGTTTGCAGCAGGTTTACTTTAGTACGTTACAAGTTACAGGTCCTTTTCTACAAAAACGGTTTCCTTTTTCTCTACGGGCACTTTCCTTTGCCTGCAGGGGACATACGTTATCCCCCTAGTAGCTGCGCTCTAACCCGGATTTACTGTAGGGCAGATCCAGCACACACTACCGGCTCTGGATAAGTTCTCACCTCTCCACTTCTTTGTCAGGGCACTAACCTTCGCCTGCAGGGGCCACTTGTTATCCCCCTGATAGCTGTACTCCACTCTAGTACACACCACCGGCTCCGGACTAGTACCAACTCTTCCACCGTTTCTCATGGGTTTCCTCTGCTTTCTAGCCAAGAGTACTCACTCAGGCTGACTGCCTCGTCTCACTCCCACACTCTGCCCCGTCACCTCAGACCGAGCTTGCTCGCCTCTCACATCTCACTGCACACTGGACTCTGCATTCAGAACCCTTCCTTCCCCACCTAGGCTGCCCTGCCCCTCCTTCCCTGCCACTGTTACCAGGGGAACCACTGCTCTACACTGGCACCTAGTGGGGAAACAGTTTATGACAGGTAACATTTTGCCATCAACATTTACAATTTGCCACCATACTACTGTGGCGTCTTCAGGGGGGAAAAACCGCTCCTTCACTACCAGGGGTCTGACTACCCCTTACACTTCTACCCCATGTGGTGCCCGCCCCAAGTGGTTATCCTTGCAACTGTTAAAGTCCCATGCTTCGTGATGGCTAACTATCCTGCCTGCCCTAGTCCAACCCCCTGTGAGTAAGCACCTTACTGTTGTATGTGTGTGTTTTGTGAAGGCAGCGGCAGGTTAACCCCTCCTGACCCGAGATAGATGTTACCCCTGAAAAGTGGTGTAATACCCTGTGGTGCCTGAAGCCCAGGAGTGCCACATGCACACAGTGCTTTTTTATGGAGATTTTGATGCATTTTTTGAGAAATCTGCATGAAGGAAAAAAAACAAGAGAAGAAAAATTCCAGCTTCCGCATGAAGAAGAAATATATGATTAGCTTAAAAATACATTTTTTATTGAGTCAATTGACCCCCCAAATACGGATTTTTAAGCTAATAATATATTTCTTCTCCGACATGTGTAAGCTGGAATTTTGTTCATTTGTTTTTTCCTTCACAATTACCAGGAAAGCCAGCCCATGATTTTTTGTGCACTGCACTCAATTAGATATCTTGATACAAGAGTCAGTGAGCTGATTACTCCCCCTTTTTTGTTCCTTGTTATCATAATCTGCATGTCTATCCTGAAGTCAGCAAAGTCTATGAAATTTGTGAAGTGCTGTGAACACGTTGCTTATTTTCCTTGCAGATTTGATGCTGAAAAAAATCTTCAGCATGTCAATTGTTGGGATGTTTTTTCCTGCGTTATTTAGCTCTTCCAGCCATTTACTTCATATAAAAATGCATGGAAAAAATGCACCAAGAAACGCATAGAGAATGCACCAAAACACATACATTTTTGGGTGCTTTTTTCTGCCAGAAGGCGCATGCAGAGAATTTCTGCACCAAATCTGCAGCATGTGCACATGTAGCGCCCCTGAAACCATCAGGTTGCTACAAGGTTCTGCATCCCCCACAAAGATGCAGGGCCTACCCCCTTAGGGACCCAGGACCCCAGTGCCGGTACCACCAAAAACCCAGGTAATCCCAGTTTTCCCCAACAATCCCCCATAAAATGGTACCCAGCTAGGGTGGGACCAATGGATGGCCGTCTAGAGGTGGAGCCAATCCAATGCACTAGTTGACCAGGTGAGAGGGGCGGACTGTGGAGAATAATCAGTGAGGTGACAGCAGTAGAGGTGTAAAGGTGGAAGTGTCGCGGGCGGAGGAGGGGACGCTGCGCTCTCCCACTGCTCGGGTCCGGCTGCCGCCGCTGCTGCTCGGTGGTGGCTCGAGCGGTGGGCCGGATCCCGGGGACTCGAGCGGCGTTCCTCGCCCGTGAGTGAAAAGGGTGGGGATTGGATTGTGGGGATTTGATTATGGATATTGTCCATGACGCCACCCACGGTTGTGGTGATTTTGGTGACACCACCGCTGCTCTAGACGGGGATCCCGGGAGCGGTGACTGGGAGCAGCTTGGTTGTTAGTTCTCCCCTCCGTGGGTAGGGGGTTGGTTGTCCCGGGGCCCGGTGATGGGGTAGGGATGGATGCCAGGCAGGTTACGGGGCCTGGAGAGGTGCAGGGTCGCGGGGGCAGCGCTGTGCCGCACGGCACGGTGGTACTCACTCAGCCCAATGATGCACACAGAGTCTCTCCTGAAACAAACGGCTGGATGGACGGGTCCCCCAGGCGGCTGCGGTGTTTTTCCCCTGACCCCAGGTTGGTAATGTAAGTCCTTTCCTGCACCTTCCGTACGCTCCTCCTGCGCTCCGGTTTCTAGCTGGCTCCCCGATTCAGTACTGGTGGGCCACCGCCTAGCCCCGGCTACCTACGGTTCCACCAACTGTCTGCCCGGCTCCCTGCAGACGGCCACTACCGTCTGCCTCACTCTCTACACGGGGGCCCTAGGCTCCAACCTAGGTCCCAGTCTGCCTCTGCCTCTCTGCAGACCTCCTCTCTCTTCCTCTCCTAGACTTGTCTGGGCCTGCTTCCTGCCTCAGGCCAGCTAGACTCTTCGGTGGGCATGCCTATCTGCTTGACTCCGCCCACCTAGTGTGTCTGTGTGAACCCAAGGGAAGGAATCAGGTTTCACTGGGGATGTTTGCTGTGAACTGCTGGGGGTGGGTGTGTGTGTGTGTTGTTACCTGTTGCCCCTGGCTTGTCCAGGGCGGCACATTCCCCCTTAGTTAAATGCAGACCGTCCGCGGGCTGCCCGTCCATCACCGGTTTTATTTTTCTCTTTTAACTGTAAAAGATTAAAACATTAAACACAAACATTTTCAATCTTCCCACAACGGGATGCACATTACTTCAACGTTGCAACAAAAATAAACATTTTTAATAATAACAGTGGAACGGGTCCTTCAGTCACCCACCCAAACAACCTGGCCCTGATGCTGCCCCTAAGAAATGGGTAGCACCCCTTGACCCCAGTCCAGAACCAGGCTGCCCAGATAGTTAACAGGATGGGTGCTTCGCTGCCGTTGTGGCCGGGCGGACTGCCGGAGCCGTCGTCATCTCCGTCGCGGCCGGGCGGACTGCCGGAGCCGTCGTCATCGGCGGTGTGGCTGGGATGGAAGCCGGGACCAGTGGCAGGGCGGTGACGATGGTAAGGCCTGGGCCCACCCTCACAGATGCTGCGAGCTCCGCTACCGGTGACAGGGGTAACGGGTCAGTCGGGGTGTTGGCCGCGGGCACGGGCACCGAGGTTTCAGCGGTGCCGGACGGACGGGACATCTCGTGCAGTGGTGTTCCAGGAACCAAACACTGGCAGAGTCCTGGCGTCCCTGCTTCCACAGCCGCGGTTCACATGCGGCCGGACGCCATCCCGTCCCCCTTAGTCTCTTTTTAGCACTTCCTTCTTCAAGGGGCAGGGCTCCACTTTCGCGCCTTTCCTGCTCGGGGAAGACGCTCGAGCGGGAAACTTTCACGCCAAAGATGGCGGCTTCTGAAATTTTTCCGGCCGGACACCTCCGGCGGTAACAAGGCGCACCTCTAACAGACGGCAGAGCGGTAAGATCCTGTTCGTGACGCCAAGTTGTTGCGGGCAGAGGGGACGCTGCGCTCTCCCACTGCTCGGGTCCGGCTGCCGCCGCTGCTGCTCGGTGGTGGCTCGAGCGGTGGGCCGGATCCCGGGGACTCGAGCGGCGTTCCTCGCCCGTGAGTGAAAAGGGTGGGGATTGGATTGTGGAGAGTTGATTATGGATATTGTCCATGACGCCACCCACGGTTGTGGTGATTTTGGTGACACCACCGCTGCTCTAGACGGGGATCCCGGGAGCGGTGACTGGGAGCAGCTTGGTTGTTAGTTCTCCCCTCCGTGGGTAGGGGGTTGGTTGTCCCGGGGCCCGGTGATGGGGTAGGGATGTATGGTAGGCAGGTTACGGGGCCTGGAGAGGTGCAGGGTCGCGGGGGCAGCGCTGTGCCGCATGGCACGGTGGTACTCACTCAGCCCAATGATGCACACAGTGTCTCTCCTGAAACAAACGGCTGGATGGACGGGTCCCACAGGCGGCTGCGGTGTTTTTCCCCTGACCCCAGGTTGGTAATGTAAGTCCTTTCCTGCACCTTCCGTACGCTCCTCCTGCGCTCCGGTTTCTAGCTGGCTCCCCGATTCAGTACTGGTGGGCCACCGCCCAGCCCCGGCTACCTACGGTTCCACCAACTGTCTGCCCGGCTCCCTGCAGACGGCCTCTACCGTCTGCCTCACTCTCTACACGGGGGCCCTAGGCTCCAACCTAGGTCCCAGTCTGCGTCTGCCTCTCTGCAGACCTCCTCTCTCTTCCTCTCCTACACTTGTCTGGGCCTGCTTCCTGCCTCAGGCCAGCTAGACTCTTCGGTGGGCGTGCCTATCTGCTTGACTCCGCCCACCTAGTGTGTCTGTGTGAACCCAAGGGAAGGAATCAGGTTTCACTGGGGATGTTTGCTGTGAACTGCTGGGGGTGGGTGTGTGTGTGTGTTGTTACCTGTGGCCCCTGGCTTGTCCAGGGCGGCACAGAAGCAAAGTGACATCCTGACTCGGGTTAACGGTGACCTGGTACCCAGGAGAGGTGGTTGCCATTGGAGTATGGTGGAGCACTCCCGGAACTACGCACGACAGGGTACAGGACCCTAGGACAGGAAAAAGCTTCAAGCCGACCTGTTAACAACTGCACAGCAAGGTGACCATCAAGGACCTTGCTTACCCTAAAGAATCTGAAGACTCAGTAGCAAAGGGAGAACTGGGGACAGGACCAGAGACTCCAACCCCACAGGGTTAATGTGGCGCCCTGGACTAGCCAGGTAGCCACAGACGAAACACCCCCACCCCCCAGACAGTTACATTAGTCAGACACAAAACCCTTGGCGACCAGTAAATATTTTCTACAGAAAAGGAGTAAACCAGCTGCACTGAAAATTTGTGTGGACTAACTTCTTCTGACGCCCACTGCACTATACACCCTCTGGGGCAAAACCCTACTTGCGGAGGGACTACCATACTAGCTGGCAATACCATCAGCCCCAGTAGAGACATTCTGCAGCGACGGCTCCCTACACTTAGCCGCAACACCGCAAGTAGCGTCACAAGTGAACATTATCCTAATCTCCCCTGTAAATATCCCCATTACAAAAAGGGCCCAGGGCACGGAACTGGGTAACGGCCACCTCCTTTACATTCCCAATAGAGACTCTGCCCAGAACCGAGTACCCCATATCCACACATCTGCTACACACATCCCCTAAAAGCATTTGAAAATTGCAGGCACAATGCACTCTGAAGAAGGAAGAGAAGAAAAGTTCCAGCAGCTATAGTCCGGTCTGAATGTTGATGTAGAGTAATGGCGCCTCAAAAAGATAGTGACTCGCCCACCCCAGGGCTATGGGACACCCGGTGCCGGGCCGGACTAGTCCGGTGGTAGTCAGTGGTGGCTGGGCCCGGCTCCGTGGCCCTGGTGGGTGTCAGTAGAATATGTGGCTAGGTGAATAAAGTTTGTGTTCGTGACGCCACCTGTGGTATGCGGCTAATAAGCCGCCGCTGCTGTGTGAGGCCTCCGGGATGATGTTATGGTAGCAATGGTGGTACTGCTCCCCACAGGTGGAGCAATGCCCGGGGCACAGTTGGTGCTTGTGAATGTCTATGCAGCTGAAATAACAGAGACCACTTCAAGGGTGCAGTTCAAGTTCTTTACTCACAGTTCTTGTCACAGCTGTAGGGACCCTTGGACTGCTGGGACCACTGTCAGGGACCTCCGCCGTTTCTGGGTGATTCAGAGAGTAAAAGCCGGTGCCCTTCTCTTAGTGTCTCTTTCTTCTGCTGTCTTCCTTAGCCTTGCCTTTGTTAGGATGGACCTGGCTTGGCCTCCACTACAGCCTCCAGGCTGGGGGGTCACCTGTCGGCTGATTACCCCTTTTCTGGAAGTCTGCTATGGGTTCTGGCCCTGGGAGCTTACAACGTCCCTGGGCCTCGGTTTTTACTGTTTGGAGATGATTTTGCACTCCTCCAGTCTCTAGGGACCGTCCCCTGTCGCAGCTTGATCCCTCCACCGATGTTATTGTGGAACAGGCCACCGCAGCCTACAACTACCCGTGGCGCCTCTAGGACCTCTCCGTGGTACCTCTAGGACTGCCTGTGGTACCTCTAGGACTACCCGTGGCCCTGCGACTCCTTCTGTCTCCTACGTGGTGTCACCTGGACCTCTGGGTCCCAGGGTCTTCACCAGGAAGCGTCTCCTTCTGGTTCTCTGCTCCTGTCTGACTTGGGGCTTTCTTTCCTTCTTTCTTTCTCTTTTCTTCTCCTCCTTCCCTGCCTCCAGCAGGCCTCCTCCTCCCTCCTTTCTCTCGTTCTTCTTCTCCAACTACATGCTCACTCTCTCACTCCCTGAGGTAGACTAACTAAACTTGACCTTCCTCTATGTGACTGCTCTCAGATGGCTCCTCCCACCTCCCCAGTTGCTAAGCTGTACCCTATAGGAGCAGGGATGGGTCTTACGGCCCCTCCCAGCATGCAGCATGGGGGGGTAACTGCCACTTTCCCTTGTCCCAGTATGTACCTAACAATGGGTGTAGTGTGGATTTACCAGGGGACCGGAGTTCACTCTCTTCCTCTCCCAGAATGGGGCATCACACCGCTGGATGGGGTGCAATGACCTGTGGCGACGGAAGCCTCAGGGGCGCCACACTCCCCCACAGCAAATCCCAGCACGTCCTCGGGCTGAAAAACAACAAAAACATGTGGACAAACTGCAAAATTATTGTTATGCAAATCAATAAAACAATAAAACATTTCTTCCCTTTATGGGAGGCACAAATACTTTAACGTTGCAAACTTCTTATAAAGAAACTATGTGTGCACTTTCAGTTCATTGCACAGTTTGGGCACTTCCCCCATAATTCTGGTAGGGGGCACAACGGGTGCAACTATATACATTTTCGGCTACAACAAGTCCAGTAGCCCGGCAGTTCGTTTCTTTCAATCAAACAACAATGGGTCAAAATCAACCAGCCATTAAGTCCAATGGCCTGGTTACATAAGACACATACACATCCACCGGGGCCCACATTCCAGTTCAGTGGCCCGGTACACATAAACATGGGGGTGACATCTTCAAAAAGCATGACGGGCAGTACAGCAGGAAAGGGTGTCATCTTCGAAAAGAATGAGGGGCAAAACACAAGGGACTTCTTCAAAAAGAATGAGGGAAAAAAGGGGGAGCCAGCACGATCTGAAATTGGCATGCATCATATAAAAAGTGAAAATTCACAGATTTATTCCAACTGTACTATAATTAAAAAAAAAAAAAAAAAAAATGAGATTTTTAGCAAATAATTGATCAATTTTTTGAGCCACCCCTGCCAACGTCACGGCAAGTCTCAATAGGGGGGTCCTACTCTATATTCTGTATTTCATGTGCCATGCGGCCTCCTAGATAAAGTTAAAAGCAGAACCATAATGGAGCACACATACCTGTAACCTGTATATAGCCGCTTCCATGTTGCAAAAAAGGCAATTGTGGATAGAGACCAGCCTAGGTCCCAGCATGTGGAGCAAGCTCTACACATACCAGGACTATATCAGAACTGATCCTCCCAGTGCCAAACAGCAACCATTGATAAAGGCGGACCAGATCCAAGAATGGTGCTTAATTAGCATTGCCTGTGGAAAGGGGTGAGGTAACTGAATCTGAACAGTTACCAACAGTAGTTGGTAATCTCATTTATATTACAGTACAGTTGGAATAAATCTGTGAATTTGCACTTTTTATATGATGCATGCCATTTTCAGATTGTGCTGGCTCCCCTCTCTCTCTGTTTGGTTGTAGTTATGCTACAAATGTCTGGTGGCTGGTCACCACCATGCTATGCACGCCTGATCTTGGTTTGCAATATATTCCTCCTGTTGGTAGCTGTACACATTCAGTTGCTTCACCCTTTCCACAGGCATTGCTAATTAAGCACCATACTTGGATCTGGTCCGCCTTTATCAATGGTTGCTGTCTGGCACTGGGAGGATCAGTTCTGATATAGTCCTGGTATGTGTAGAGCTTGCTCCACATGCTGGGACCTGGGCTGGCCTCTATCCACAATTGCCTCTTTTGCAACATAGAAGCGGTTATATATACAGGTTACAGGTATGTGTGCTCCATTATGGTTCTGCTTTTAACTTTATCTAGGAGGCCGCATGGTACATGAAATACAGAATATAGAGTAGGACCCCCCTATTGAGATTTGCCGTGACGTTGGCAGGGGTGGCTCAAAGAATTGATCAATTATTTGCTAAAAATCTCATTTATATTACAGTACAGTTGGAATAAATCTGTGAATTTGCACTTTTTATATGATGCATGCCATTTTCAGATCGTGCTGGCTCCCCTCTCTCTCTGTTTGGTTGTAGTTATGCTACAAATGTCTGGTGGCTGGTCACCACCATGCTATGCACGCCTGATCTTGGTTTGCAATATATTCCTCCTGTTGGTAGCTGTACACATTCAGTTGCCTCACCCTTTCCACAGGCATTGCTAATTAAGCACCATACTTGGATCTGGTCCGCCTTTATCAATGGTTGCTGTCTGGCACTGGGAGGGTCAGTTCTGATATAGTCCTGGTATGTGTAGAGCTTGCTCCACATGCTGGGACCTGGGCTGGCCTCTATCCACAATTGCCTCTTTTGCAACATAGAAGCGGTTATATATACAGGTTACAGGTATGTGTGCTCCATTATGGTTCTGCTTTTAACTTTATCTAGGAGGCCGCATGGCACATGAAATACAGAATATAGAGTAGGACCCCCCTATTGAGATTTGCCGTGACGTTGGCAGGGGTGGCTCAAAGAATTGATCAATTATTTGCTAAAAATCTCATTTATATTACAGTACAGTTGGAATAAATCTGTGAATTTGCACTTTTTATATGATGCATGCCATTTTCAGATCGTGCTGGCTCCCCTCTCTCTCTGTTTGGTTGTAGTTATGCTACAAATGTCTGGTGGCTGGTCACCACCATGCTATGCACGCCTGATCTTGGTTTGCAATATATTCCTCCTGTTGGTAGCTGTACACATTCAGTTGCCTCACCCTTTCCACAGGCATTGCTAATTAAGCACCATACTTGGATCTGGTCCGCCTTTATCAATGGTTGCTGTCTGGCACTGGGAGGGTCAGTTCTGATATAGTCCTGGTATGTGTAGAGCTTGCTCCACATGCTGGGACCTGGGCTGGCCTCTATCCACAATTGCCTCTTTTGCAACATAGAAGCGGTTATATATACAGGTTACAGGTATGTGTGCTCCATTATGGTTCTGCTTTTAACTTTATCTAGGAGGCCGCATGGCACATGAAATACAGAATATAGAGTAGGACCCCCCTATTGAGATTTGCCGTGACGTTGGCAGGGGTGGCTCAAAGAATTGATCAATTATTTGCTAAAAATCTCATTTATATTACAGTACAGTTGGAATAAATCTGTGAATTTGCACTTTTTATATGATGCATGCCATTTTCAGATCGTGCTGGCTCCCCTCTCTCTCTGTTTGGTTGTAGTTATGCTACATATTTCTGGTGGCTGGTCACCACCATGCTATGCACGCCTGATCTTGGTTTGCAATATATTCCTCCTGTTGGTAGCTGTACACATTCAGTTGCCTAACCCTTTCCACAGGCATTGCTAATTAAGCACCATACTTGGATCTGGTCCGCCTTTATCAATGGTTGCTGTCTGGCACTGGGAGGGTCAGTTCTGATATAGTCCTGGTATGTGTAGAGCTTGCTCCACATGCTGGGACCTGGGCTGGCCTCTATCCACAATTGCCTCTTTTGCAACATAGAAGCGGTTATATATACAGGTTACAGGTATGTGTGCTCCATTATGGTTCTGCTTTTAACTTTATCTAGGAGGCCGCATGGCACATGAAATACAGAATATAGAGTAGGACCCCCCTATTGAGATTTGCCGTAACGTTGGCAGGGGTGGCTCAAAGAATTGATCAATTATTTGCTAAAAATCTCATTTATATTACAGTACAGTTGGAATAAATCTGTGAATTTGCACTTTTTATATGATGCATGCCATTTTCAGATCGTGCTGGCTCCCCTCTCTCTCTGTTTGGTTGTAGTTATGCTACAAATGTCTGGTGGCTGGTCACCACCATGCTATGCACGCCTGATCTTGGTTTGCAATATATTCCTCATGTTGGTAGCTGTACACATTCAGTTGCCTCACCCTTTCCACAGGCATTGCTAATTAAGCACCATACTTGGATCTGGTCCGCCTTTATCAATGGTTGCTGTCTGGCACTGTGAGGGTCAGTTCTGATATAGTCCTGGTATGTGTAGAGCTTGCTCCACATGCTGGGACCTGGGCTGGCCTCTATCCACAATTGCCTCTTTTGCAACATAGAAGCGGTTATATATACAGGTTACAGGTATGTGTGCTCCATTATGGTTCTGCTTTTAACTTTATCTAGGAGGCCGCATGGCACATGAAATACAGAATATAGAGTAGGACCCCCCTATTGAGATTTGCCGTGACGTTGGCAGGGGTGGCTCAAAGAATTGATCAATTATTTGCTAAAAATCTCATTTATATTACAGTACAGTTGGAATAAATCTGTGAATTTGCACTTTTTATATGATGCATGCCATTTTCAGATCGTGCTGGCTCCCCTCTCTCTCTGTTTGGTTGTAGTTATGCTACAAATGTCTGGTGGCTGGTCACCACCATGCTATGCACGCCTGATCTTGGTTTGCAATATATTCCTCCTGTTGGTAGCTGTACACATTCAGTTGCCTCACCCTTTCCACAGGCATTGCTAATTAAGCACCATACTTGGATCTGGTCCGCCTTTATCAATGGTTGCTGTCTGGCACTGGGAGGGTCAGTTCTGATATAGTCCTGGTATGTGTAGAGCTTGCTCCATATGCTGGGACCTGGGCTGGCCTCTATCCACAATTGCCTCTTTTGCAACATAGAAGCGGTTATATATACAGGTTACAGGTATGTGTGCTCCATTATGGTTCTGCTTTTAACTTTATCTAGGAGGCCGCATGGCACATGAAATACAGAATATAGAGTAGGACCCCCCTATTGAGATTTGCCGTGACGTTGGCAGGGGTGGCTCAAAGAATTGATCAATTATTTGCTAAAAATCTCATTTATATTACAGTACAGTTGGAATAAATCTGTGAATTTGCACTTTTTATATGATGCATGCCATTTTCAGATCGTGCTGGCTCCCCTCTCTCTCTGTTTGGTTGTAGTTATGCTACAAATGTCTGGTGGCTGGTCACCACCATGCTATGCACGCCTGATCTTGGTTTGCAATATATTCCTCCTGTTGGTAGCTGTACACATTCAGTTGCCTCACCCTTTCCACAGGCATTGCTAATTAAGCACCATACTTGGATCTGGTCCGCCTTTATCAATGGTTGCTGTCTGGCACTGGGAGGGTCAGTTCTGATATAGTCCTGGTATGTGTAGAGCTTGCTCCACATGCTGGGACCTGGGCTGGCCTCTATCCACAATTGCCTCTTTTGCAACATAGAAGCGGTTATATATACAGGTTACAGGTATGTGTGCTCCATTATGATTCTGCTTTTAACTTTATCTAGGAGGCCGCATGGCACATGAAATACAGAATATAGAGTAGGACCCCCCTATTGAGATTTGCCGTGACGTTGGCAGGGGTGGCTCAAAGAATTGATCAATTATTTGCTAAAAATCTCATTTATATTACAGTACAGTTGGAATAAATCTGTGAATTTGCACTTTTTATATGATGCATGCCATTTTCAGATCGTGCTGGCTCCCCTCTCTCTCTGTTTGGTTGTGGTTATGCTACAAATGTCTGGTGGCTGGTCACCACCATGCTATGCACGCCTGATCTTGGTTTGCAATATATTCCTCCTGTTGGTAGCTGTACACATTCAGTTGCCTCACCCTTTCCACAGGCATTGCTAATTAAGCACCATACTTGGATCTGGTCCACCTTTATCAATGGTTGCTGTCTGGCACTGGGAGGGTCAGTTCTGATATAGTCCTGGTATGTTTAGAGCTTGCTCCACATGCTGGGACCTGGGCTGGCCTCTATCCACAATTGCCTCTTTTGCAACATAGAAGCGGTTATATATACAGGTTACAGGTATGTGTGCTCCATTATGGTTCTGCTTTTAACTTTATCTAGGAGGCCGCATGGTACATGAAATACATAATATAGAGTAGGATCCCCCTATTGAGATTTGCCGTGACGTTGGCAGGGGTGGCTCAAAGAATTGATCAATTATTTGCTAAAAATCTCATTTATATTACAGTACAGTTGGAATAAATCTGTGAATTTGCACTTTTTATATGATGCATGCCATTTTCAGATCGTGCTGGCTCCCCTCTCTCTCTGTTTGGTTGTAGTTATGCTACAAATGTCTGGTGGCTGGTCACCACCATGCTATGCACGCCTGATCTTGGTTTGCAATATATTCCTCCTGTTGGTAGCTGTACACATTCAGTTGCCTCACCCTTTCCACAGGCATTGCTAATTAAGCACCATACTTGGATCTGGTCCGCCTTTATCAATGGTTGCTGTCTGGCACTGGGAGGGTCAGTTCTGATATAGTCCTGGTATGTGTAGAGCTTGCTCCACATGCTGGGACCTGGGCTGGCCTCTATCCACAATTGCCTCTTTTGCAACCTAGAAGCGGTTATATATACAGGTTACAGGTATGTGTGCTCCATTATGGTTCTGCTTTTAACTTTATCTAGGAGGCCGCATGGCACATGAAATACAGAATATAGAGTAGGACCCCCCTATTGAGATTTGCCGTGCCGTTGGCAGGGGTGGCTCAAAGAATTGATCAATTATTTGCTAAAAATCTCATTTATATTACAGTACAGTTGGAATAAATCTGTGAATTTGCACTTTTTATATGATGCATGCCATTTTCAGATCGTGCTGGCTCCCCTCTCTCTCTGTTTGGTTGTAGTTATGCTACAAATGTCTGGTGGCTGGTCACCACCATGCTATGCACGCCTGATCTTGGTTTGCAATATATTCCTCCTGTTGGTAGCTGTACACATTCAGTTGCCTCACCCTTTCCACAGGCATTGCTAATTAAGCACCATACTTGGATCTGGTCCGCCTTTATCAATGGTTGCTGTCTGGCACTGGGAGGGTCAGTTCTGATATAGTCCTGGTATGTGTAGAGCTTGCTCCACATGCTGGGACCTGGGCTGGCCTCTATCCACAATTGCCTCTTTTGCAACATAGAAGCGGTTATATATACAGGTTACAGGTATGTGTGCTCCATTATGGTTCTGCTTTTAACTTTATCTAGGAGGCCGCATGGCACATGAAATACAGAATATAGAGTAGGACCCCCCTATTGAGATTTGCCGTGACGTTGGCAGGGGTGGCTCAAAGAATTGATCAATTATTTGCTAAAAATCTCATTTATATTACAGTACAGTTGGAATAAATCTGTGAATTTGCACTTTTTATATGATGCATGCCATTTTCAGATCGTGCTGGCTCCCCTCTCTCTCTGTTTGGTTGTAGTTATGCTACAAATGTCTGGTGGCTGGTCACCACCATGCTATGCACGCCTGATCTTGGTTTGCAATATATTCCTCCTGTTGGTAGCTGTACACATTCAGTTGCCTCACCCTTTCCACAGGCATTGCTAATTAAGCACCATACTTGGATCTGGTCCGCCTTTATCAATGGTTGCTGTCTGGCACTGGGAGGGTCAGTTCTGATATAGTCCTGGTATGTGTAGAGCTTGCTCCACATGCTGGGACCTGGGCTGGCCTCTATCCACAATTGCCTCTTTTGCAACATAGAAGCGGTTATATATACAGGTTACAGGTATGTGTGCTCCATTATGGTTCTGCTTTTAACTTTATCTAGGAGGCCGCATGGCACATGAAATACAGAATATAGAGTAGGACCCCCCTATTGAGATTTGCCGTGACGTTGGCAGGGGTGGCTCAAAGAATTGATCAATTATTTGCTAAAAATCTCATTTATATTACAGTACAGTTGGAATAAATCTGTGAATTTGCACTTTTTATATGATGCATGCCATTTTCAGATCGTGCTGGCTCCCCTCTCTCTCTGTTTGGTTGTGGTTATGCTACAAATGTCTGGTGGCTGGTCACCACCATGCTATGCACGCCTGATCTTGGTTTGCAATATATTCCTCCTGTTGGTAGCTGTACACATTCAGTTGCCTCACCCTTTCCACAGGCATTGCTAATTAAGCACCATACTTGGATCTGGTCCGCCTTTATCAATGGTTGCTGTCTGGCACTGGGAGGGTCAGTTCTGATATAGTCCTGGTATGTTTAGAGCTTGCTCCACATGCTGGGACCTGGGCTGGCCTCTATCCACAATTGCCTCTTTTGCAACATAGAAGCGGTTATATATACAGGTTACAGGTATGTGTGCTCCATTATGGTTCTGCTTTTAACTTTATCTAGGAGGCCGCATGGTACATGAAATACAGAATATAGAGTAGGACCCCCCTATTGAGATTTGCCGTGACGTTGGCAGGGGTGGCTCAAAGAATTGATCAATTATTTGCTAAAAATCTCATTTATATTACAGTACAGTTGGAATAAATCTGTGAATTTGCACTTTTTATATGATGCATGCCATTTTCAGATCGTGCTGGCTCCCCTCTCTCTCTGTTTGGTTGTAGTTATGCTACAAATGTCTGGTGGCTGGTCACCACCATGCTATGCACGCCTGATCTTGGTTTGCAATATATTCCTCCTGTTGGTAGCTGTACACATTCAGTTGCCTCACCCTTTCCACAGGCATTGCTAATTAAGCACCATACTTGGATCTGGTCCGCCTTTATCAATGGTTGCTGTCTGGCACTGGGAGAGTCAGTTCTGATATAGTCCTGGTATGTGTAGAGCTTGCTCCACATGCTGGGACCTGGGCTGGCCTCTATCCACAATTGCCTCTTTTGCAACATAGAAGCGGTTATATATACAGGTTACAGGTATGTGTGCTCCATTATGGTTCTGCTTTTAACTTTATCTAGGAGGCCGCATGGCACATGAAATACAGAATATAGAGTAGGACCCCCCTATTGAGATTTGTCGTGACGTTGGCAGGGGTGGCTCAAAGAATTGATCAATTATTTGCTAAAAATCTCATTTATATTACAGTACATTTGGAATAAATCTGTGAATTTGCACTTTTTATATGATGCATGCCATTTTCAGATCGTGCTGGCTCCCCTCTCTCTCTGTTTGGTTGTAGTTATGCTACAAATGTCTGGTGGCTGGTCACCACCATGCTATGCACGCCTGATCTTGGTTTGCAATATATTCCTCCTGTTGGTAGCTGTACACATTTAGTTGCCTCACCCTTTCCACAGGCATTGCTAATTAAGCACCATACTTGGATCTGGTCCGCCTTTATCAATGGTTGCTGTCTGGCACTGGGAGGGTCAGTTCTGATATAGTCCTGGTATGTGTAGAGCTTGCTCCACATGCTGGGACCTGGGCTGGCCTCTATCCACAATTGCCTCTTTTGCAACATAGAAGCGGTTATACATACAGGTTACAGGTATGTGTGCTCCATTATGGTTCTGCTTTTAACTTTATCTAGGAGGCCGCATGGCACATGAAATACAGAATATAGAGTAGGACCCCCCTATTGAGATTTGCCGTGACGTTGGCAGGGGTGGCTCAAAGAATTGATCAATTATTTGCTAAAAATCTCATTTATATTACAGTACAGTTGGAATAAATCTGTGAATTTGCACTTTTTATATGATGCATGCCATTTTCAGATCGTGCTGGCTCCCCTCTCTCTCTGTTTGGTTGTAGTTATGCTACAAATTTCTGGTGGCTGGTCACCACCATGCTATGCACGTCTGATCTTGGTTTGCAATATATTCCTCCTGTTGGTAGCTGTACACATTCAGTTGCCTCACCCTTTCCACAGGCATTGCTAATTAAGCACCATACTTGGATCTGGTCCGCCTTTATCAATGGTTGCTGTCTGGCACTGGGAGGGTCAGTTCTGATATAGTCCTGGTATGTGTAGAGCTTGCTCCACATGCTGGGACCTGGGCTGGCCTCTATCCACAATTGCCTCTTTTGCAACATAGAAGCGGTTATATATACAGGTTACAGGTATGTGTGCTCCATTATGGTTCTGCTTTTAACTTTATCTAGGAGACCGCATGGCACATGAAATACAGAATATAGAGTAGGACCCCCCTATTGAGATTTGCCGTGACGTTGGCAGGGGTGGCTCAAAGAATTGATCAATTATTTGCTAAAAATCTCATTTATATTACAGTACAGTTGGAATAAATCTGTGAATCTGCACTTTTTATATGATGCATGCCATTTTCAGATCGTGCTTGCTCCCCTCTCTCTCTGTTTGGTTGTAGTTATGCTACAAATGTCTGGTGGCTGGTCACCACCATGTTATGCACGCCTGATCTTGGTTTGCAATATATTCCTCCTGTTGGTAGCTGTACACATTCAGTTGCCTCAACCTTTCCACAGGCATTGCTAATTAAGCACCATACTTGGATCTGGTCCACCTTTATCAATGGTTGCTGTCTGGCACTGGGAGGGTCAGTTCTGATATAGTCCTGGTATGTTTAGAGCTTGCTCCACATGCTGGGACCTGGGCTGGCCTCTATCCACAATTGCCTCTTTTGCAACATAGAAGCGGTTATATATACAGGTTACAGGTATGTGTGCTCCATTATGGTTCTGCTTTTAACTTTATCTAGGAGGCCGCATGGTACATGAAATACATAATATAGAGTAGGACCCCCCTAATGAGATTTGCCGTGACGTTGGTAGGGGTGGCTCAAAGAATTGATCAATTATTTGCTAAAAATCTCATTTATATTACAGTACAGTTGGAATAAATCTGTGAATTTGCACTTTTTATATGATGCATGCCATTTTCAGATCGTGCTGGCTCCCCTCTCTCTCTGTTTGGTTGTAGTTTTGCTTCAAATGTCTGGTGGCTGGTCACCACCATGCTATGCACGTCTGATCTTGGTTTGCAATATATTCCTCCTGTTGGTAGCTGTACACATTCAGTTGCCTCACCCTTTCCATAGGCATTGCTAATTAAGCACCATACTTGGATCTGGTCCGCCTTTATCAATGGTTGCTGTCTGGCACTGGGAGGGTCAGTTCTGATATAGCCCTGGTATGTGTAGAGCTTGCTCCACATGCTGGGACCTGGGCTGGCCTCTATCCACAATTGCCTCTTTTGCAACATAGAAGCGGTTATATATACAGGTTACAGGTATGTGTGCTCCATTATGGTTCTGCTTTTAACTTTATCTAGGAGGCCGCATGGCACATGAAATACAGAATATAGAGTAGGACCCCCCTATTGAGATTTGCCGTGACGTTGGCAGGGGTGGCTCAAAGAATTGATCAATTATTTGCTAAAAATCTCATTTATATTACAGTACAGTTGGAATAAATCTGTGAATTTGCACTTTTTATATGATGCATGCCATTTTCAGATCGTGCTGGCTCCCCTCTCTCTCTGTTTGGTTGTAGTTATGCTACAAATGTCTGGTGGCTGGTCACCACCATGCTATGCACGCCTGATCTTGGTTTGCAATATATTCCTCCTGTTGGTAGCTGTACACATTCAGTTGCCTCACCCTTTCCACAGGCATTGCTAATTAAGCACCATACTTGGATCTGGTCCGCCTTTATCAATGGTTGCTGTCTGGCACTGGGAGGGTCAGTTCTGATATAGTCCTGGTATGTGTAGAGCTTGCTCCACATGCTGGGACCTGGGCTGGCCTCTATCCACAATTGCCTCTTTTGCAACATAGAAGCGGTTATATATACAGGTTACAGGTATGTGTGCTCCATTATGGTTCTGCTTTTAACTTTATCTAGGAGGCCGCATGGCACATGAAATACAGAATATAGAGTAGGACCCCCCTATTGAGATTTGCCATGACGTTGGCAGGGGTGGCTCAAAGAATTGATCAATTATTTGCTAAAAATCTCATTTATATTACAGTACAGTTGGAATAAATCTGTGAATTTGCACTTTTTATATGATGCATGCCATTTTCAGATCATGCTGGCTCCCCTCTCTCTCTGTTTGGTTGTAGTTATGCTACAAATGTCTGGTGGCTGGTCACCACCATGCTATGCACGCCTGATCTTGGTTTGCAATATATTCCTCCTGTTGGTAGCTGTACACATTCAGTTGCCTCACCCTTTCCACAGGCATTGCTAATTAAGCACCATACTTGGATCTGGTCCACCTTTATCAATGGTTGCTGTCTGGCACTGGGAGGGTCAGTTCTGATATAGTCCTGGTATGTTTAGAGCTTGCTCCACATGCTGGGACCTGGGCTGGCCTCTATCCACAATTGCCTCTTTTGCAACATAGAAGCGGTTATATATACAGGTTACAGGTATGTGTGCTCCATTATGGTTCTGCTTTTAACTTTATCTAGGAGGCCGCATGGTACATGAAATACATAATATAGAGTAGGACCCCCCTAATGAGATTTGCCGTGACGTTGGTAGGGGTGGCTCAAAGAATTGATCAATTATTTGCTAAAAATCTCATTTATATTACAGTACAGTTGGAATAAATCTGTGAATTTGCACTTTTTATATGATGCATGCCATTTTCAGATCGTGCTGGCTCCCCTCTCTCTCTGTTTGGTTGTAGTTTTGCTACAAATGTCTGGTGGCTGGTCACCACCATGCTATGCACGTCTGATCTTGGTTTGCAATATATTCCTCCTGTTGGTAGCTGTACACATTCAGTTGCCTCACCCTTTCCATAGGCATTGCTAATTAAGCACCATACTTGGATCTGGTCCGCCTTTATCAATGGTTGCTGTCTGGCACTGGGAGGGCCAGTTCTGATATAGCCCTGGTATGTGTAGAGCTTGCTCCACATGCTGGGACCTGGGCTGGCCTCTATCCACAATTGCCTCTTTTGCAACATAGAAGCGGTTATATATACAGGTTACAGGTATGTGTGCTCCATTATGGTTCTGCTTTTAACTTTATCTAGGAGGCCGCATGGCACATGAAATACAGAATATAGAGTAGGACCCCCCTATTGAGATTTGCCGTGACGTTGGCAGGGGTGGCTCAAAGAATTGATCAAGTATTTGCTAAAAATCTCATTTATATTACAGTACAGTTGGAATAAATCTGTGAATTTGCACTTTTTATATGATGCATGCCATTTTCAGATCGTGCTGGCTCCCCTCTCTCTCTGTTTGGTTGTAGTTATGCTACAAATGTCTGGTGGCTGGTCACCACCATGCTATGCACGCCTGATCTTGGTTTGCAATATATTCCTCCTGTTGGTAGCTGTACACATTCAGTTGCCTCACCCTTTCCACAGGCATTGCTAATTAAGCACCATACTTGGATCTGGTCCGCCTTTATCAATGGTTGCTGTCTGGCACTGGGAGGGTCAGTTCTGATATAGTCCTGGTATGTGTAGAGCTTGCTCCACATGCTGGGACCTGGGCTGGCCTCTATCCACAATTGCCTCTTTTGCAACATAGAAGCGGTTATATATACAGGTTACAGGTATGTGTGCTCCATTATGGTTCTGCTTTTAACTTTATCTAGGAGGCCGCATGGCACATGAAATACAGAATATAGAGTAGGACCCCCCTATTGAGATTTGCCATGACGTTGGCAGGGGTGGCTCAAAGAATTGATCAATTATTTGCTAAAAATCTCATTTATATTACAGTACAGTTGGAATAAATCTGTGAATTTGCACTTTTTATATGATGCATGCCATTTTCAGATCATGCTGGCTCCCCTCTCTCTCTGTTTGGTTGTAGTTATGCTACAAATGTCTGGTGGCTGGTCACCACCATGCTATGCACGCCTGATCTTGGTTTGCAATATATTCCTCCTGTTGGTAGCTGTACACATTCAGTTGCCTCACCCTTTCCACAGGCATTGCTAATTAAGCACCATACTTGGATCTGGTCCGCCTTTATCAATGGTTGCTGTCTGGCACTGGGAGGGTCAGTTCTGATATAGTCCTGGTATGTGTAGAGCTTGCTCCACATGCTGGGACCTGGGCTGGCCTCTATCCACAATTGCCTCTTTTGCAACATAGAAGCGGTTATATATACAGGTTACAGGTATGTGTGCTCCATTATGGTTCTGCTTTTAACTTTATCTAGGAGGCCGCATGGCACATGAAATACAGAATATAGAGTAGGACCCTCCTATTGAGATTTGCCGTGATGTTGGCAGGGGTGGCTCAAAGAATTGATCAATTATATGCTAAAAATCTCATTTATATTACAGTACAGTTGGAATAAATCTGTGAATTTGCACTTTTTATATGATGCATGCCATTTTCAGATCGTGCTGGCTCCCCTCTCTCTCTGTTTGGTTGTAGTTATGCTACAAATGTCTGGTGGCTGGTCACCACCATGCTATGCACGCCTGATCTTGGTTTGCAATATATTCCTCCTGTTGGTAGCTGTACACATTCAGTTGCCTCACCCTTTCCACAGGCATTGCTAATTAAGCACCATACTTGGATCTGGTCCGCCTTTATCAATGGTTGCTGTCTGGCACTGGGAGGGTCAGTTCTGATATAGTCCTGGTATGTGTAGAGCTTGCTCCACATGCTGGGACCTGGGCTGGCCTCTATCCACAATTGCCTCTTTTGCAACATAGAAGCGGTTATATATACAGGTTACAGGTATGTGTGCTCCATTATGGTTCTGCTTTTAACTTTATCTAGGAGGCCGCATGGCACATGAAATACAGAATATAGAGTAGGACCCCCCTATTGAGATTTGCCGTGACGTTGGCAGGGGTGGCTCAAAGAATTGATCAATTATTTGCTAAAAATCTCATTTATATTACAGTACAGTTGGAATAAATCTGTGAATTTGCACTTTTTATATGATGCATGCCATTTTCAGATCGTGCTGGCTCCCCTCTCTCTCTGTTTGGTTGTAGTTATGCTACAAATGTCTGGTGGCTGGTCACCACCATGCTATGCACGCCTGATCTTGGTTTGCAATATATTCCTCCTGTTGGTAGCTGTACACATTCAGTTGCCTCACCCTTTCCACAGGCATTGCTAATTAAGCACCATACTTGGATCTGGTCCGCCTTTATCAATGGTTGCTGTCTGGCACTGGGAGGGTCAGTTCTGATATAGTCCTGGTATGTGTAGAGCTTGCTCCACATGCTGGGACCTGGGCTGGCCTCTATCCACAATTGCCTCTTTTGCAACATAGAAGCGGTTATATATACAGGTTACAGGTATGTGTGCTCCATTATGGTTCTGCTTTTAACTTTATCTAGGAGGCCGCATGGCACATGAAATACAGAATATAGAGTAGGACCCCCCTATTGAGATTTGCCGTGACGTTGGCAGGGGTGGCTCAAAGAATTGATCAATTATTTGCTAAAAATCTCATTTATATTACAGTACAGTTGGAATAAATCTGTGAATTTGCACTTTTTATATGATGCATGCCATTTTCAGATCGTGCTGGCTCCCCTCTCTCTCTGTTTGGTTGTAGTTATGCTACAAATGTCTGGTGGCTGGTCACCACCATGCTATGCACGCCTGATCTTGGTTTGCAATATATTCCTCCTGTTGGTAGCTGTAGACATTCAGTTGCCTCACCCTTTCCACAGGCATTGCTAATTAAGCACCATACTTGGATCTGGTCCGCCTTTATCAATGGTTGCTGTCTGGCACTGGGAGGGTCAGTTCTGATATAGTCCTGGTATGTGTAGAGCTTGCTCCACATGCTGGGACCTGGGCTGGCCTCTATCCACAATTGCCTCTTTTGCAACATAGAAGCGGTTATATATACAGGTTACAGGTATGTGTGCTCCATTATGGTTCTGCTTTTAACTTTATCTAGGAGGCCGCATGGCACATGAAATACAGAATATAGAGTAGGACCCCCCTATTGAGATTTGCCGTGACGTTGGCAGGGGTGGCTCAAAGAATTGATCAATTATTTGCTAAAAATCTCATTTATATTACAGTACAGTTGGAATAAATCTGTGAATTTGCACTTTTTATATGATGCATGCCATTTTCAGATCGTGCTGGCTCCCCTCTCTCTCTGTTTGGTTGTGGTTATGCTACAAATGTCTGGTGGCTGGTCACCACCATGCTATGCACGCCTGATCTTGGTTTGCAATATATTCCTCCTGTTGGTAGCTGTACACATTCAGTTGCCTCACCCTTTCCACAGGCATTGCTAATTAAGCACCATACTTGGATCTGGTCCGCCTTTATCAATGGTTGCTGTCTGGCACTGGGAGGGTCAGTTCTGATATAGTCCTGGTATGTTTAGAGCTTGCTCCACATGCTGGGACCTGGGCTGGCCTCTATCCACAATTGCCTCTTTTGCAACATAGAAGCGGTTATATATACAGGTTACAGGTATGTGTGCTCCATTATGGTTCTGCTTTTAACTTTATCTAGGAGGCCGCATGGTACATGAAATACAGAATATAGAGTAGGACCCCCCTGTTGAGATTTGCCATGACGTTGGCAGGGGTGGCTCAAAGAATTGATCAATTATTTGCTAAAAATCTCATTTATATTACAGTACAGTTGGAATAAATCTGTGAATTTGCACTTTTTATAAGATGCATGCCATTTTCAGATCGTGCTGGCTCCCCTCTCTCTCTGTTTGGTTGTAGTTATGCTACAAATGTCTGGTGGCTGGTCACCACCATGCTATGCACGCCTGATCTTGGTTTGCAATATATTCCTCCTGTTGGTAGCTGTACACATTCAGTTGCCTCACCCTTTCCACAGGCATTGCTAATTAAGCACCATACTTGGATCCGGTCCGCCTTTATCAATGGTTGCTGTCTGGCACTGGGAGGGTCAGTTCTGATATAGTCCTGGTATGTGTAGAGCTTGCTCCACATGCTGGGACCTGGGCTGGCCTCTATCCACAATTGCCTCTTTTGCAACATAGAAGCGGTTATATATACATGTTACAGGTATGTGTGCTCCATTATGGTTCTGCTTTTAACTTTATCTAGGAGGCCGCATGGCACATGAAATACAGAATATAGAGTAGGACCCCCCTATTGAGATTTGCCGTGACGTTGGCAGGGGTGGCTCAAAGAATTGATCAATTATTTGCTAAAAATCTCATTTATATTACAGTACAGTTGGAATAAATCTGTGAATTTGCACTTTTTATATGATGCATGCCATTTTCAGATCGTGCTGGCTCCCCTCTCTCTCTGTTTGGTTGTAGTTATGCTACAAATGTCTGGTGGCTGGTCACCACCATGCTATGCACGCCTGATCTTGGTTTGCAATATATTCCTCCTGTTGGTAGCTGTACACATTCAGTTGCCTCACCCTTTCCACAGGCATTGCTAATTAAGCACCATACTTGGATCTGGTCCGCCTTTATCAATGGTTGCTGTCTGGCACTGGGAGGGTCAGTTCTGATATAGTCCTGGTATGTTTAGAGCTTGCTCCACATGCTGGGACCTGGGCTGGCCTCTATCCACAATTGCCTCTTTTGCAACATAGAAGCGGTTATATATACAGGTTACAGGTATGTGTGCTCCATTATGGTTCTGCTTTTAACTTTATCTAGGAGGCCGCATGGTACATGAAATACAGAATATAGAGTAGGACCCCCCTATTGAGATTTGCCGTGACGTTGGCAGGGGTGGCTCAAAGAATTGATCAATTATTTGCTAAAAATCTCATTTATATTACAGTACAGTTGGAATAAATCTGTGAATTTGCACTTTTTATATGATGCATGCCATTTTCAGATCGTGCTGGCTCCCCTCTCTCTCTGTTTGGTTGTAGTTATGCTACAAATGTCTGGTGGCTGGTCACCACCATGCTATGCACGCCTGATCTTGGTTTGCAATATATTCCTCCTGTTGGTAGCTGTACACATTCAGTTGCCTCACCCTTTCCACAGGCATTGCTAATTAAGCACCATAGTTGGATCCGGTCCGCCTTTATCAATGGTTGCTGTCTGGCACTGGGAGGGTCAGTTCTGATATAGTCCTGGTATGTGTAGAGCTTGCTCCACATGCTGGGACCTGGGCTGGCCTCTATCCACAATTGCCTCTTTTGCAACATAGAAGCGGTTATATATACATGTTACAGGTATGTGTGCTCCATTATGGTTCTGCTTTTAACTTTATCTAGGAGGCCGCATGGCACATGAAATACAGAATATAGAGTAGGACCCCCCTATTGAGATTTGCCGTGACGTTGGCAGGGGTGGCTCAAAGAATTGATCAATTATTTGCTAAAAATCTCATTTATATTACAGTACAGTTGGAATAAATCTGTGAATTTGCACTTTTTATATGATGCATGCCATTTTCAGATCGTGCTGGCTCCCCTCTCTCTCTGTTTGGTTGTAGTTATGCTACAAATGTCTGGTGGCTGGTCACCACCATGCTATGCACGCCTGATCTTGGTTTGCAATATATTCCTCCTGTTGGTAGCTGTACACATTCAGTTGCCTCACCCTTTCCACAGGCATTGCTAATTAAGCACCATACTTGGATCTGGTCCGCCTTTATCAATGGTTGCTGTCTGGCACTGGGAGGGTCAGTTCTGATATAGTCCTGGTATGTTTAGAGCTTGTTCCACATGCTGGGACCTGGGCTGGCCTCTATCCACAATTGCCTCTTTTGCAACATAGAAGCGGTTATATATACAGGTTACAGGTATGTGTGCTCCATTATGGTTCTGCTTTTAACTTTATCTAGGAGGCCGCATGGTACATGAAATACAGAATATAGAGTAGGACCCCCCTATTGAGATTTGCCGTGACGTTGGCAGGGGTGGCTCAAAGAATTGATCAATTATTTGCTAAAAATCTCATTTATATTACAGTACAGTTGGAATAAATCTGTTAATTTGCACTTTTTATATGATGCATGCCATTTTCAGATCGTGCTGGCTCCCCTCTCTCTCTGTTTGGTTGTAGTTATGCTACAAATGTCTGGTGGCTGGTCACCACCATGCTATGCACGCCTGATCTTGGTTTGCAATATATTCCTCCTGTTGGTAGCTGTACACATTCAGTTGCCTCACCCTTTCCACAGGCATTGCTAATTAAGCACCATACTTGGATCTGGTCCGCCTTTATCAATGGTTGCTGTCTGGCACTGGGAGGGTCAGTTCTGATATAGTCCTGGTATGTGTAGAGCTTGCTCCACATGCTGGGACCTGGGCTGGCCTCTATCCACAATTGCCTCTTTTGCAACATAGAAGCGGTTATATATACAGGTTACAGGTATGTGTGCTCCATTATGGTTCTGCTTTTAACTTTATCTAGGAGGCCGCATGGCACATGAAATACAGAATATAGAGTAGGACCCCCCTATTGAGATTTGCCGTGACGTTGGCAGGGGTGGCTCAAAGAATTGATCAATTATTTGCTAAAAATCTCATTTATATTACAGTACAGTTGGAATAAATCTGTGAATTTGCACTTTTTATATGATGCATGCCATTTTCAGATCGTGCTGGCTCCCCTCTCTCTCTGTTTGGTTGTAGTTATGCTACAAATGTCTGGTGGCTGGTCACCACCATGCTATGCACGCCTGATCTTGGTTTGCAATATATTCCTCCTGTTGGTAGCTGTACACATTCAGTTGCCTCACCCTTTCCACAGGCATTGCTAATTAAGCACCATAGTTGGATCCGGTCCGCCTTTATCAATGGTTGCTGTCTGGCACTGGGAGGGTCAGTTCTGATATAGTCCTGGTATGTGTAGAGCTTGCTCCACATGCTGGGACCTGGGCTGGCCTCTATCCACAATTGCCTCTTTTGCAACATAGAAGCGGTTATATATACATGTTACAGGTATGTGTGCTCCATTATGGTTCTGCTTTTAACTTTATCTAGGAGGCCGCATGGCACATGAAATACAGAATATAGAGTAGGACCCCCCTATTGAGATTTGCCGTGACGTTGGCAGGGGTGGCTCAAAGAATTGATCAATTATTTGCTAAAAATCTCATTTATATTACAGTACAGTTGGAATAAATCTGTGAATTTGCACTTTTTATATGATGCATGCCATTTTCAGATCGTGCTGGCTCCCCTCTCTCTCTGTTTGGTTGTAGTTATGCTACAAATGTCTGGTGGCTGGTCACCACCATGCTATGCACGCCTGATCTTGGTTTGCAATATATTCCTCCTGTTGGTAGCTGTACACATTCAGTTGCCTCACCCTTTCCACAGGCATTGCTAATTAAGCACCATACTTGGATCTGGTCCGCCTTTATCAATGGTTGCTGTCTGGCACTGGGAGGGTCAGTTCTGATATAGTCCTGGTATGTTTAGAGCTTGTTCCACATGCTGGGACCTGGGCTGGCCTCTATCCACAATTGCCTCTTTTGCAACATAGAAGCGGTTATATATACAGGTTACAGGTATGTGTGCTCCATTATGGTTCTGCTTTTAACTTTATCTAGGAGGCCGCATGGTACATGAAATACAGAATATAGAGTAGGACCCCCCTATTGAGATTTGCCGTGACGTTGGCAGGGGTGGCTCAAAGAATTGATCAATTATTTGCTAAAAATCTCATTTATATTACAGTACAGTTGGAATAAATCTGTTAATTTGCACTTTTTATATGATGCATGCCATTTTCAGATCGTGCTGGCTCCCCTCTCTCTCTGTTTGGTTGTAGTTATGCTACAAATGTCTGGTGGCTGGTCACCACCATGCTATGCACGCCTGATCTTGGTTTGCAATATATTCCTCCTGTTGGTAGCTGTACACATTCAGTTGCCTCACCCTTTCCACAGGCATTGCTAATTAAGCACCATACTTGGATCTGGTCCGCCTTTATCAATGGTTGCTGTCTGGCACTGGGAGGGTCAGTTCTGATATAGTCCTGGTATGTGTAGAGCTTGCTCCACATGCTGGGACCTGGGCTGGCCTCTATCCACAATTGCCTCTTTTGCAACATAGAAGCGGTTATATATACAGGTTACAGGTATGTGTGCTCCATTATGGTTCTGCTTTTAACTTTATCTAGGAGGCCGCATGGCACATGAAATACAGAATATAGAGTAGGACCCCCCTATTGAGATTTGCCGTGACGTTGGCAGGGGTGGCTCAAAGAATTGATCAATTATTTGCTAAAAATCTCATTTATATTACAGTACAGTTGGAATAAATCTGTGAATTTGCACTTTTTATATGATGCATGCCATTTTCAGATCGTGCTGGCTCCCCTCTCTCTCTGTTTGGTTGTAGTTATGCTACAAATGTCTGGTGGCTGGTCACCACCATGCTATGCACGCCTGATCTTGGTTTGCAATATATTCCTCCTGTTGGTAGCTGTACACATTCAGTTGCCTCACCCTTTCCACAGGCATTGCTAATTAAGCACCATACTTGGATCTGGTCCGCCTTTATCAATGGTTGCTGTCTGGCACTGGGAGGGTCAGTTCTGATATAGTCCTGGTATGTGTAGAGCTTGCTCCACATGCTGGGACCTGGGCTGGCCTCTATCCACAATTGCCTCTTTTGCAACATAGAAGCGGTTATATATACAGGTTACAGGTATGTGTGCTCCATTATGGTTCTGCTTTTAACTTTATCTAGGAGGCCGCATGGCACATGAAATACAGAATATAGAGTAGGACCCCCCTATTGAGATTTGCCGTGACGTTGGCAGGGGTGGCTCAAAGAATTGATCAATTATTTGCTAAAAATCTCATTTATATTACAGTACAGTTGGAATAAATCTGTGAATTTGCACTTTTTATATGATGCATGCCATTTTCAGATCGTGCTGGCTCCCCTCTCTCTCTGTTTGGTTGTGGTTATGCTACAAATGTCTGGTGGCTGGTCACCACCATGCTATGCACGCCTGATCTTGGTTTGCAATATATTCCTCCTGTTGGTAGCTGTACACATTCAGTTGCCTCACCCTTTCCACAGGCATTGCTAATTAAGCACCATACTTGGATCTGGTCCGCCTTTATCAATGGTTGCTGTCTGGCACTGGGAGGGTCAGTTCTGATATAGTCCTGGTATGTGTAGAGCTTGCTCCACATGCTGGGACCTGGGCTGGCCTCTATCCACAATTGCCTCTTTTGCAACATAGAAGCGGTTATATATACAGGTTACAGGTATGTGTGCTCCATTATGGTTCTGCTTTTAACTTTATCTAGGAGGCCGCATGGCACATGAAATACAGAATATAGAGTAGGACCCCCCTATTGAGATTTGCCGTGACGTTGGCAGGGGTGGCTCAAAGAATTGATCAATTATTTGCTAAAAATCTCATTTATATTACAGTACAGTTGGAATAAATCTGTGAATTTGCACTTTTTATATGATGCATGCCATTTTCAGATCGTGCTGGCTCCCCTCTCTCTCTGTTTGGTTGTGGTTATGCTACAAATGTCTGGTGGCTGGTCACCACCATGCTATGCACGCCTGATCTTGGTTTGCAATATATTCCTCCTGTTGGTAGCTGTACACATTCAGTTGCCTCACCCTTTCCACAGGCATTGCTAATTAAGCACCATACTTGGATCTGGTCCGCCTTTATCAATGGTTGCTGTCTGGCACTGGGAGGGTCAGTTCTGATATAGTCCTGGTATGTTTAGAGCTTGCTCCACATGCTGGGACCTGGGCTGGCCTCTATCCACAATTGCCTCTTTTGCAACATAGAAGCGGTTATATATACAGGTTACAGGTATGTGTGCTCCATTATGGTTCTGCTTTTAACTTTATCTAGGAGGCCGCATGGTACATGAAATACAGAATATAGAGTAGGACCCCCCTATTGAGATTTGCCGTGACGTTGGCAGGGGTGGCTCAAAGAATTGATCAATTATTTGCTAAAAATCTCATTTATATTACAGTACAGTTGGAATAAATCTGTGAATTTGCACTTTTTATATGATGCATGCCATTTTCAGATCGTGCTGGCTCCCCTCTCTCTCTGTTTGGTTGTAGTTATGCTACAAATGTCTGGTGGCTGGTCACCACCATGCTATGCACGCCTGATCTTGGTTTGCAATATATTCCTCCTGTTGGTAGCTGTACACATTCAGTTGCCTCACCCTTTCCACAGGCATTGCTAATTAAGCACCATACTTGGATCTGGTCCGCCTTTATCAATGGTTGCTGTCTGGCACTGGGAGGGTCAGTTCTGATATAGTCCTGGTATGTGTAGAGCTTGCTCCACATGCTGGGACCTGGGCTGGCCTCTATCCACAATTGCCTCTTTTGCAACATAGAAGCGGTTATATATACAGGTTACAGGTATGTGTGCTCCATTATGGTTCTGCTTTTAACTTTATCTAGGAGGCCGCATGGCACATGAAATACAGAATATAGAGTAGGACCCCCCTATTGAGATTTGCCGTTACGTTGGCAGGGGTGGCTCAAAGAATTGATCAATTATTTGCTAAAAATCTCATTTATATTACAGTACAGTTGGAATAAATCTGTGAATTTGCACTTTTTATATGATGCATGCCATTTTCAGATCGTGCTGGCTCCCCTCTCTCTCTGTTTGGTTGTAGTTATGCTACAAATGTCTGGTGGCTGGTCACCACCATGCTATGCATGCCTGATCTTGGTTTGCAATATATTCCTCCTGTTGGTAGCTGTACACATTCAGTTGCCTCACCCTTTCCACAGGCATTGCTAATTAAGCACCATACTTGGATCTGGTCCGCCTTTATCAATGGTTGCTGTCTGGCACTGGGAGGATCAGTTCTGATATAGTCCTGGTATGTGTAGAGCTTGCTCCACATGCTGGGACCTGGGCTGGCCTCTATCCACAATTGCCTCTTTTGCAACATAGAAGCGGTTATATATACAGGTTACAGGTATGTGTGCTCCATTATGGTTCTGCTTTTAACTTTATCTAGGAGGCCGCATGGTACATGAAATACAGAATATAGAGTAGGACCCCCCTATTGAGATTTGCCGTGACGTTGGCAGGGGTGGCTCAAAGAATTGATCAATTATTTGCTAAAAATCTCATTTATATTACAGTACAATTGGAATAAATCTGTGAATTTGCACTTTTTATATGATGCATGCCATTTTCAGATCGTGCTGGCTCCCCTCTCTCTCTGTTTGGTTGTAGTTATGCTACAAATGTCTGGTGGCTGGTCACCACCATGCTATGCATGCCTGATCTTGGTTTGCAATATATTCCTCCTGTTGGTAGCTGTACACATTCAGTTGCCTCACCCTTTCCACAGGCATTGCTAATTAAGCACCATACTTGGATCTGGTCCGCCTTTATCAATGGTTGCTGTCTGGCACTGGGAGGGTCAGTTCTGATATAGTCCTGGTATGTTTAGAGCTTGCTCCACATGCTGGGACCTGGGCTGGCCTCTATCCACAATTGCCTCTTTTGCAACATAGAAGCGGTTATATATACAGGTTACAGGTATGTGTGCTCCATTATGGTTCTGCTTTTAACTTTATCTAGGAGGCCGCATGGTACATGAAATACAGAATATAGAGTAGGACCCCCCTATTGAGATTTGCCGTGACGTTGGCAGGGGTGGCTCAAAGAATTGATCAATTATTTGCTAAAAATCTCATTTATATTACAGTACAGTTGGAATAAATCTGTGAATTTGCACTTTTTATATGATGCATGCCATTTTCAGATCGTGCTGGCTCCCCTCTCTCTCTGTTTGGTTGTAGTTATGCTACAAATGTCTGGTGGCTGGTCACCACCATGCTATGCATGCCTGATCTTGGTTTGCAATATATTCCTCCTGTTGGTAGCTGTACACATTCAGTTGCCTCACTCTTTCCACAGGCATTGCTAATTAAGCACCATACTTGGATCTGGTCCGCCTTTATCAATGGTTGCTGTCTGGCACTGGGAGGGTCAGTTCTGATATAGTCCTGGTATGTGTAGAGCTTGCTCCACATGCTGGGACCTGGGCTGGCCTCTATCCACAATTGCCTCTTTTGCAACATAGAAGCGGTTATATATACAGGTTACAGGTATGTGTGCTCCATTATGGTTCTGCTTTTAACTTTATCTAGGAGGCCGCATGGCACATGAAATACAGAATATAGAGTAGGACCCCCCTATTGAGATTTGCCGTGACGTTGGCAGGGGTGGCTCAAAGAATTGATCAATTATTTGCTAAAAATCTCATTTATATTACAGTACAGTTGGAATAAATCTGTGAATTTGCACTTTTTATATGATGCATGCCATTTTCAGATCGTGCTGGCTCCCCTCTCTCTCTGTTTGGTTGTAGTTATGCTACAAATGTCTGGTGGCTGGTCACCACCATGCTATGCACGCCTGATCTTGGTTTGCAATATATTCCTCCTGTTGGTAGCTGTACACATTCAGTTGCCTCACCCTTTCCACAGGCATTGCTAATTAAGCACCATACTTGGATCTGGTCCGCCTTTATCAATGGTTGCTGTCTGGCACTGGGAGGGTCAGTTCTGATATAGTCCTGGTATGTGTAGAGCTTGCTCCACATGCTGGGACCTGGGCTGGCCTCTATCCACAATTGCCTCTTTTGCAACATAGAAGCGGTTATATATACAGGTTACAGGTATGTGTGCTCCATTATGGTTCTGCTTTTAACTTTATCTAGGAGGCCGCATGGCACATGAAATACAGAATATAGAGTAGGACCCCCCTATTGAGATTTGCCGTGACGTTGGCAGGGGTGGCTCAAAGAATTGATCAATTATTTGCTAAAAATCTCATTTATATTACAGTACAGTTGGAATAAATCTGTGAATTTGCACTTTTTATATGATGCATGCCATTTTCAGATCGTGCTGGCTCCCCTTTCCCAAAAAGAATGAGGGGCAGACAGGGGCTATATACAGTTCAGCATCTCTTCATCTTCACTCACGAGGGTAGATGCGGGGGTCCCACTCCGGCATTGCTCCTGGCAGCAGGTACGCCGACGATATCATCGTCTGGGTCCCCTGGGCGCTGGTCCCTGACCTTCTGCGCTGTTCTGCAGCCTGGATTGGAGTGGGACTGCTTGCAGGTGTTGCATGGCGCTGCTGCAGAGGACTGCTTGTCTGCAGGGGGCTGTTGCTGTGGTCTCTAGGGCCCTGCTTTGGCCGGGCTCCCTGCATCACACACGCCATGGAGATCCTGGTCTGCGTCTCCTGAGTGGCTGTCGCAGGACCTCTGCTCAGTTCTGTGGCCTGGGTCTGCCTTGAGGTGGTGCTGCTGCTAGGGGAGATGCTGTGCTCTTGCACTGTGCGGCGCCACTCTGGCTCTTCTGGGGCCGCTTCTTCCCGCTTGATATGTACATGCAGCGCGTACCATCCACGGTCCCCCATCAGCCGTGTATACTCCACCACATCACCCGGCTTGGCATCGCGCCCTGGGTGGCCTCTGGGCAGGTGCTCCTCGATGTCTCTTCGGGCCACAAACACGTCCTTGCCCAGACCGGGCTCCCTTATGAAGCCCCAGCCACCAGCTTGTCTGAAGTCCACTACTAGGCCCCGTCGCACTGGGCCCTCGGATCCCTTCAGGGCCTTCCTGACCTCTTCCTTGGAGGCAAGATTAGCGGCTTCTCGGGCCCTCCGTTTCTCCTCCCGGAGTTCCCGCTCCCTCTGGTACTCTACCACCAGCCTCCGGCACGTCAGCTCGCTGGCCAGGGGAGTTTCCTTGGGGAGCAGCGGCCGCTGCAGTCCTCTGCTTTCAATGGGCGCTGCGTCCCAATTCACTCCCGGTGATGCCATTCCCAGGAGGCTCACAGGGGGACTCGGCAGGGGGCCCGCTAGTTGTTCAGGGTTCACCCCTCCCCAGGCTCCGTCTGCGGGGGTCTCAGGCAGGCCTCCGGTGCCCCACCGGGCGTCCGGGGGGTAGGCTGGGAAGGCCAGGGGGTCAGTGAAGGGGCTAAGCGGGGGCGCGTGGCGGGGCCCTGGGTCCGGACTGGACGGGGTTTCTGGTTGCTCACCCTGCTTCCGCTCCGCAGCATCCATCCACCTCTCCAGATCCTCCGGCACCCTCGGCGTTTCTTTCTGCCGGTCCGCTTCCACTTCCACACTACTCAGCCTCCGGGCCAGGACTCGCATTTCCTCTCTCAGCAGGTCCAGCTCGGGATCCACTCTTCCGGTCCCTGGTGCACCTTGCTGCAGCTCCTCCGCCATGCTACCGACCTGGGGAATGCTGCCTGGAACACTGCTCGGGTGCTCGACCACGCCACTCGGCTGCTCCCTTTCCCTTCTCGGAGGCGGGGCCAGAGGCTGTACTAGCAGTTGGCGCCAGACTGGCGCCCAGCCCATCACGGCCGGCACCGCTCCGCTTACTATCAGGTACATTTTCTTTATCTGCTGGTCTGGCATTTAGACTCTCTCTGCCAGCCGGCCAGCTTATCTGGTCGCCATTTCTTCTTCTTCCGCCTTCTATGGCGGGCACTGCTTCGCGCTCTTTTCTTGGACAAGGGGGCGGGGCTTCTCTTCGCGCCCTTTCTTCTTGCACGCCCCCCTTCTTCCCGCGCTCAGTGACTTCAATGGCGGCAGTTTCTCACAGTAAAACACGGCTATTTCACGATTCTTCAGGCGCACAGTACCCGGTGAAACCGGGCACGAAATCCTGTTCGTGACGCCAAAAGTTGACTCGCCCACCCCAGGGCTATGGGACACCCGGTGCCGGGCCGGACTAGTCCGGTGGTAGTCAGTGGTGGCTGGGCCCGGCTCCGTGGCCCTGGTGGGTGTCAGTAGAATATGTGGCTAGGTGAATAAAGTTTGTGTTCGTGACGCCACCTGTGGTATGCGGCTAATAAGCCGCCGCTGCTGTGTGAGGCCTCCAGGATGATGTTATGGCAGCAATGGTGGTACTGCTCCCCACAGGTGGAGCAATGCCCGGGGCACAGTTGGTGCTTGTGAATGTCTATGCAGCTGAAATAACAGAGACCACTTCAAGGGTGCAGTTCAAGTTCTTTACTCACAGTTCTTGTCACAGCTGTAGGGACCCTTGGACTGCTGGGACCACTGTCAGGGACCTCCGCCGTTTCTGGGTGATTCAGAGAGTAAAAGCCGGTGCCCTTCTCTTAGTGTCTCTTTCTTCTGCTGTCTTCCTTAGCCTTGCCTTTGTTAGGATGGACCTGGCTTGGCCTCCACTACAGCCTCCAGGCTGGGGGGTCACCTGTCGGCTGATTACCCCTTTTCTGGAAGTCTGCTATGGGTTCTGGCCCTGGGAGCTTACAAAGTCCCTGGGCCTCGGTTTTTACTGTTTGGAGATGATTTTGCACTCCTCCAGTTTTTAGGGACTGTCGCAGCTTGATCCCTCCACCGATGTTATTGTGGAACAGGCCACCGCAGCCTACAACTACCCGTGGCGCCTCTAGGACCTCTCCGTGGTACCTCTAGGACTGCCCGTGGTACCTCTAGGACTACCCGTGGCCCTGCGACTCCTTCTGTCTTCTACGTGGTGTCACCTGGACCTCTGGGTCCCAGGGTCTTCACCAGGAAGCGTCTCCTTCTGGTTCTCTGCTCCTGTCTGACTTGGGGCTTTCTTTCCTTCTTTCTTTCTCATTTCTTCTCCTCCTTCCCTGCCTCCAGCAGGCCTCCTCCTCCCTCCTTTCTCTCGTTCTTCTTCTCCAACTACATGCTCACTCTCTCACTCCCTGAGGTAGACTAACTAAACTTGACCTTCCTCTCTGTGACTGCTCTCAGATGGCTCCTCCCACCTCCCCAGTTGCTAAGCTGTACCCTATAGGAGCAGGGATGGGTCTTACGGCCCCTCCCAGCATGCAGCATGGGGGGGTAACTGCCACTTTCCCTGGTCCCAGTATGTACCTAACAATGGGTGTAGTGTGGATTTACCAGGGGACCGGAGTTCACTCTCTTCCTCTCCCAGAATGGGGCATCACACCGCTGGATGGGGTGCAATGACCTGTGGCGACGGAAGCCTCAGGGGCGCCACAATAGAATAGCAAGTTACAGAGCATGAAAATCAGGACAGTTTCTTGGCATATTATACTGGTCTTTACACCTAAAGCAGTGTTATTGTTATGCAAGAGGGAAGCAAGAACATGCTTTTACACTGGTTATGACTAGAGATGAGCAAACCCGTGGAACTTTGGGTTTGGCCAGACTGTAGTTAATAGTTTGGTCCAGGACTCAGACCTGGCCCAAACTTGACTCCAGACCCAGATAAATCAATGGGGACCTGAACTTCTGTGCTGTAAAATGGTCATAGTACGCACAAATGGGCTGCAAAAGGAAGCAAAAAGGGGACAATTGCACTGAAAATGTGGATATGGAATGGAATAAAATGGAAAACTGACCTGGTCTCCCAACTATTTTTGATAACCAGTGCTGGTAAAGCAGACAGCTACGGCCTGCAATCCTCAGCTGTCAGTTTTACCTTGGTTGGTTGTCAAAAATAGAGAGGTTCCCAAGCTGTGTTAAAAAAAATTATTTAAATAAATAATTAAAAAATGACATGGGCTCCTCCCTATTTTTGATAACCAGCCAAGATAAAGCAGACAGCTGGGGGCAGATATTATCAAATTGGGAAGGCTCATGGTTGTTTGGCCTTTCCCAGTCTAAAAATAGCAGCCAGCAGCCGCCTCAAAAGTGGTGCATGCATTAGATATGCAAATTCTGGTTCCTTACCCGGCTCTTCCTGATTGCTCTGGTGCAGTGGCAGTGGCAGTGAGGGTAATACTTTTGCAGTTGATGTCATCTTGGAATTTACAGCTGACATCCAGCCTAGGGGTTAGCAATGGATATGCGTCTATCAGGCACCCCCATTACTAACCCGGCAAGTATAGAGTTAAATAAGACACAGACACAGGGGGAAAAAAAGGTAATTTAAATAAAGACTCCTCCACACGCTCTCTTTCCCCAATTTAGTACTTCAAAATAAATCCTGGACGTTCCGAAGTAATCTAATCATGAATAAAGACTTCCCCCACAATCCCTTGTTCACTAATTTATGACTTCAAAATACATCAAAATACATCCTGGACGTTCCAACGTAATCTGAAGAGTAATGTCCCACGATGACCATAAATTCCTATGGAGGTGCATTTTGAGAACTTTCTCAGAACGTAGGTCTATTATTCACTGCCGGTCAGAAGCAGTTATGAGAAATTCCGGGTCTGCTGCTGAATGACAGTGACTTATGGAGCTCAGAACGAAGCTCCATAGCAGACATTGGACATCGTGAAACATTACTCTTTGGATTACGTCGGAACTTCCAAGATTTATTTTGAATTAATAAATTTATAAACTATGGTGTGTGGGGAAGTGTTTATGTCATGGGTGTTTTAGGGCCACATCCACAGAATGCACAGACTGGGTACAAGCTGCCCACAAGATGGATCCCGAGAACCCTGAAACCCTTTAAAGGGAAACTGTCACCAGGTCTTTGATACCCCATCTGAGAGAAGCATAATATAGAGACAGAGACCCTGATTCCAGCGATGTGTCACTTACTGAGCTATTTGCTGTCATTTTGATAAAAGCAATGTTTTCTCTTCTGCAGATCTAGCAGTTATACAGAGCTCATGAATATGCTGGACTACCTGGCAGCATGCCAAGTAGTCCTGTAATGATAATCTCCTGCTGGTTAAAGCAGCCCAGTAAGTGAGACACCACTAGAATCAGGATCTCTGTCCCAACGTTTTGCTGCTCTCAGATTAGGTGGCAAAAACCTGGTGCCATATTCCCTTTTACCCCTATACAGGGATCTGGAATTACTAGAAGGTCCAGGAAATTGCTACCTATGGAAAGGCTGCAGTCGAGAGAGGAAAAGTCGCCAGTCAATGTCAAAACCAGGTGGTACAAAATGGGCAAAAACGCCAGGAAAGAGAAGCTGACATCTGAGGGTTGCAGCCTGTACCTGTCTGTTTCACCTGGGCTGGTTATCAAAAATAGGCGGCAGCCCACATAATTTTTAGAAAAAAATGTTTATTGTTCACAGCAACATACCATCGTCTTCCACATGCAAAAAAAGCTTGTTGATTGGACTGCTTTGCAGACTTTCAACAAACTTTATCAACATACAAGCAGTACCTGAACACTGAACTCAGACAGACTTTTTTAAAAGTCCATATTTGAGTCAGAGCCCTGGACACCCGGTGTCCGGTACAAACCCTGAACATTAGAGTTCTTGTTCGCTCACCCCTAGTTATGGTTAAACACCTTAAAACACTTTATTGTACTTACTATGTAATACTTAATCTGCCAACAGAGTTGTAGCATGACTGATGTAATCACAAAGTTGCACAAACTTCACTGACTGTCATGGCAGTATTGGACTCTGTTCATATTGCAGATTCTGACACTCCACCTAATAGTTTCTCTGGCATCAACACATGCAGACTCGGGCATTGACCTGCTGTGTGTTGATTCATAGGCAAGCTAGCGAGAGTCAATCTTTGCTAGTCTGCTTGCTCCTTTAATCACATGTGGTGGGGAGACCTATCACATCTGCTCCCCTCCTATTTATACTATTGGAACTCTTCTAACCATGCCATCTGTAGGTTATTCTGTGTTGGTTAGTGAGGTGTGGTGTCCCAGACTGTGATTATTCATGCATGGCTCTGCCATTCCTGAGCTAGTGCAGGTATCCTGCCTCTAGGGTTTAGGTCCCTTGGGAGGGGTCTGTTTGTTTTGGAATCGTTTAGGGGTTCGCGCTGCCATATCTTGGTGCAGTTACCTCTGGGACACCGCAGTAATATATCCGGCTCTTCTGCGTGCACTGTTCCTGAGAGAAGTTCTCTATTTCTTGTCCTGCTACCTGATATTGTTCGTTCTGACCTCCGTCCCTCCTGCCTGACCTGACATCCGTGTCCCCCGACCTGACCTGACCTCCGTTTCCCCGGCCTGTCCTGACCTCCATTCCTCCTGTCTGTTCTAGCCTCTGTCTCTCCTTCCCGACCTTACCTCCGTTCCTCCCTGTCTTCCGGACTCTGGTCCTGTTCCTTGTCCTCCACTCCCTCCCCTGTTATTACTTGCTCTCCTGGTATCCGACCTCTGCTCTGTTCTTTGACTTTGGCTTGTTTTCTCCTCAGTACAGGCCCACGCCATCCCGGCATAGACCTTGACTGATCGACCATCCCTGCTCTTGTGTTAGCGACCTCTAGTGGGCTTCTGTCTAACTGCACTCAGGAGTTCTCTTTCTACTGGAGTCCCAGCGCCCCCTAACGGTAACTTGACGAAGACTCTCTTTGGTGAAAGTTCTGCTTAGTTGTGCTTTTTGCTTTGTGTGGTTGTGGAGTGTACTCCTGGTGTTTTTTTTTTACTTCCTTCCTTCTCTTGTATTCCTCCTAAATCTATTATTGTCTTATCTTGTGTGTGTGCCTGCTGTTTGACAGAGTTTGGGCATTTCCCATGTCTGTCTATTTATGATTTCAACACATTCCTGTCTTGTCCTTCCCTAGGGGGGAGAGGGAATCAGATCAGGACTAGTGTTGAGCGAGTAGTTAGCTATTCGTACTCCCTATGCTGTTAGTGAATACTGTCCTTTACTCGCATATTCATTATGAGTAGCGAGCGCAATGTAAGTCAATGGGTATTAAAAGCCGTACTATTCGCTACTCGCACAAAAAATACAGCTTTCGGGTTGCTCACTACTTACCGAGTATGTTGTCTTGACTTACATTGTGCCCGCTACTCATAACGAATATGCGAGTAGCGGACAATACTTGCTAACAAGCTTAGCGAGTACAAATAGTTAACTACTCGCTCAATACTAATCAGGATTTGTCAGGAGCAGGACTAGGAAGGAGACTCGGGCATCTCCACTACTAGGAGTATCCCTGAGGTTAGGGATAGTGTAGGGTGCTCTAACTTGAGGGTCAGCTTATTAGACCTTGTTCCCAGCTATCCCAAAGTCATTGTGACACTCAGTCATTCTATCTTTTTTGTTGCTAATGACTCGCCCACCCCAGGGCTATGGGACACCCGGTGCCGGGCCGGACTAGTCCGGTGGTAGTCAGTGGTGGCTGGGCCCGGCTCCGTGGCCCTGGTGGGTGTCAGTTGAATGTGTGGCTTGGTTGTTAAAGGGTGTTCGTGACGCCACCTGTGGTATGCGGCTATTAAGCCGCCGCTGCTGTGTGAGGCCTCCGGGATGATGTTATGGCAGCAGTGTTGGTACTGCTCCCCACAGGTGGAGCAATGCCCGGGGCACAGTTGGTGCTTGTAAGTGTCTACGTAGGTGGAATAACAGAGACGAGTCCAAGGTGCAGTTCCAGTTCTTTTACTCACTGTTTCTGTCACACTTGCAAGGACCCTCAGACTGCTGGGACCACTGTCAGGGACCTCCGCCGTATCTGGATGGTTCCGAGCGTGAAATCCGGTTTCCTCTCTTTAGTGTCCCTTTTTCTGCTGACTTCACTAGCCTTGCCTTAGGTAGATGGACTTGGCTTGGCCTCCATTACAGCCTCCAGGCTGGGGGGTCACCTGTCGGCTGATTACCCCTTTTCTGAAGGTCTGCTCTGGGTTCTGGCCCTGGGAGCTTGCAATTCCCTGGGCCTCGGCTTTTACTGTCTGGAGACTGTCTTTTCACTCCTTCAGTATCTAGGGACCGTCCCCTGTCGCAGCTGATCGCTCCACTGATGTCGCTGTGGAACGGGCCACCGCAGCCTGTAGCTACCCGTAGCGCCTCTGGGCCCTCGGCAGCGGTACCCAACAAGGACTGCTCGTGGCACCTTCCAGGACTACCCGTGGCCCTGCGATCCTTTCTTGTCTTCTACATGCTCACTCCTCACTCTCCCACTCCCTGAGCGAACTAACTAAACTTGACCTTCCCTTCTCTATCTACTCTCAGATGGCTCCTCCCACCTCCCCAGTTGCTAAGCTACCACCCTATGGGAGCAGGGATGGGTCTTACAGCCCCTCTCAGCATGCAGCATGGGAGGGTTGCCTGCCACTTTCCCTGGTCCTGTGTGTCCCTAGCAATGGGTGTAGTGTGAATTTACCAGGAAACCGGAGTTCACCCTCTTCCTCTCCCAGAATGGGGCATCACACCGCAGATGGGGTGCAATGACCTGTGGCGACGGAAGCCTCAGGGGCGCCACACTCCCCCACAGCAAATCCCAGCACGTCCTCGGGCTGAAAAACAACAAAAACAAATGGGAGACACTGCAAAAACATTTTTGTATGCAATAACATAACCTGTAAAACATTTCTTCCCTTTATGGGAGGCATAATCACTTTAACGTTGCAAACTTCTTATAAAGAAACTATGGGTGCACTTTCAGTTCATTGCACAGTTTGGGCACTTCCCCCATAATTCTGGTAGGGGGCACAACAGGTGCAACTTTATACATTTCTGGCTACAACAAGTCCAGTAGCCCGTCAGTTCGTTTCAAACAAACAAAGTAACATCTTCGACCAGCCATTAAGTCCAATGGCCTGGTTGCATCAGACATAACACCAACATACCAGCCATTAAGTCCAATGGCCTGGTAAAACATAAAACACATACTTCACACACCAGCCACCAAGTCCAGTGGCCTGGCATGACATGACACTTAACCATTCACCGGGGCCCACACTCCAGTTCAGTGGCCCGGTAGCACATAACAGGGGGGTGACATCTTCAAAAAGAAGCAAGGGCAAAACACGAGGGACTTCTTCAAAAAGAATAAGGGGCAGACAGGGGCTATTTACAGTTTGGCAGCTCTTCATCCTCCTTACTCTCTAGGATAGATGTCAGGATCCCACTCCGGCACGGCTCTTGGCAGCAGGTCCGCTGATGAGATCATTGTCTGGGTCCCTTGAGCACTGGTCCCTGACCTCCTGCGTTGTCCTGCAGCCTGGGTTGGAGTGGGGCTGCCTATAGGCGTGGCACGGCGCCGCTGCAGAGGGCTGCTTGTCTGCAGGGGGCTATTGCTGTGGTCTCTAGGGCCCTGCTTCGGCCGGGCACCCTGCATCACGCACGCCATGGAGATCCTGGTTTGCGTCTCCTGGGCAACGGTGGCGGGCCGGCTGCAATGTTCTGCGGCTTGGGTCTGTCTGGGGGTGGCGCTGCTGCCTGGGGAGATGCTACGCTCTTGTGCTGTGCGGCGCCACTCTGGCTCTCCTGGGGCCGCTTCTCCCTGCACAATGCGCACATGCAGCGCATACCACCCGCGGTCCCCCATCAGCCGGGTATACTCCACCTCATCACCCAGCTTGGCGTCGCGGCCTGGGTGGCCTCTGGGCAGGTGCTCCTCAATGTCTCTTCGTGCCACAAACACGTCCTTGCCCAGGCCAGGCTCCCGGATGAAGCCCCAGCCACCTTTCTGCCGGAAATCTACAACAGTGCCCCGTTTCACTGGGCACTCAGCTCCCTTCAGGGCCTTCCTGACCTCTTCTTTGGAAGCCAGATTGGCGACTTCCCGGGCCCTCCTTTTCTCCTCCCGGAGTTCCCGCTCCTGCCGGTACTCGACCACCAGCCTTTGGCACGTCAGCTCGTTGGCCTGGGGAGTCGCCTTGGGGCGCAGCGGCCGCTGCAGTCCCTTGGTTTCTATGGGCACGGCGTCCCAGTTCACTCCCGGGGATGCCATTCCCAGGAGGTTCACAGGGGGACTCGGCAAAGGGCCCGCTGGTTGTTCTGGGTCCACCCCTCCCCAGGCTCCGTCTGCGGGGGTCTCAGGCAGGCCTCCGGTGCCCCACCGGGCTTCCGCGGGTCCGGCGGGGGAGGCCAGAGGGTCGGTGAAGTGACTGGTCAGGGGCGCGTGGCGGGGCCATGGGTCCGGACGGATCAGGGTTTCAGTTGGCTCACCCTCTTGCTGCTCCGCGGCATCCATCCACCGGCCCAGGCCTTCCGGTATCAGCGGGGTCCCTCTCCACCGGTCCGCTTCCACCCCCACGCTGCTCAGCCTCCGGGTCAGGGCTCGCACTTCCTCCCTCAGCAGGTCCAGCTCGGGGTCCTCTCCGCCGGTCCCTGGTGCACCTCGCTGCAGCTCCTCCGCCATGCTTCCGGCCCGGGAAATGCTGCCTGGAACGCTGCTCGAGTGCTCGACCACGCCACTCGGCTGCTCCCTTTTCCTTCTTGGAGGCGGGGCCGGAGGCTGTACTAGCAACTGGCGCCAGACTGGCGCCCAGCCCATCACGGCCGGTACCGCTCCACTTAGTATCAGGTACATTTTCTTTTTCTTTATCTGTTGGTCGGGCGTTAAGCTGTTTCTGCCAGCCGGCCAGCTTATTTGGTCACCACTTCTTTTTCTTTCACTTTCTATGGTGGACACCGCTTCGCGCTCTTTTCTTGGACAAGGGGGCGGGGCTTCTCTTCGCGCCCTTTCTTCTTTCACGCCCCCCTTCTTCCCGCTCTCAGCAGCGCTAATGGCGGCGGTTTCTCAGTAAAGTACACAGTCTTTTACACAGTTCTTCAGGCGCACAGTACCCGGTTGGACCGGGCACGAAATCCTGTTCGTGACGCCAAAATTGACTCGCCCACCCCAGGGCTATGGGACACCCGGTGCCGGGCCGGACTAGTCCGGTGGTAGTCAGTGGTGGCTGGGCCCGGCTCCGTGGCCCTGGTGGGTGTCAGTTGAATGTGTGGCTTGGTTGTTAAAGGGTGTTCGTGACGCCACCTGTGGTATGCGGCTATTAAGCCGCCGCTGCTGTGTGAGGCCTCCGGGATGATGTTATGGCAGCAGTGTTGGTACTGCTCCCCACAGGTGGAGCAATGCCCGGGGCACAGTTGGTGCTTGTAAGTGTCTACGTAGGTGGAATAACAGAGACGAGTCCAAGGTGCAGTTCCAGTTCTTTTACTCACTGTTTCTGTCACACTTGCAAGGACCCTCAGACTGCTGGGACCACTGTCAGGGACCTCCGCCGTATCTGGATGGTTCCGAGCGTGAAATCCGGTTTCCTCTCTTTAGTGTCCCTTTTTCTGCTGACTTCACTAGCCTTGCCTTAGGTAGATGGACTTGGCTTGGCCTCCATTACAGCCTCCAGGCTGGGGGGTCACCTGTCGGCTGATTACCCCTTTTCTGAAGGTCTGCTCTGGGTTCTGGCCCTGGGAGCTTGCAATTCCCTGGGCCTCGGCTTTTACTGTCTGGAGACTGTCTTTTCACTCCTTCAGTATCTAGGGACCGTCCCCTGTCGCAGCTGATCGCTCCACTGATGTCGCTGTGGAACGGGCCACCGCAGCCTGTAGCTACCCGTAGCGCCTCTGGGCCCTCGGCAGCGGTACCCAACAAGGACTGCTCGTGGCACCTTCCAGGACTACCCGTGGCCCTGCGATCCTTTCTTGTCTTCTACATGCTCACTCCTCACTCTCCCACTCCCTGAGCGAACTAACTAAACTTGACCTTCCCTTCTCTATCTACTCTCAGATGGCTCCTCCCACCTCCCCAGTTGCTAAGCTACCACCCTATGGGAGCAGGGATGGGTCTTACAGCCCCTCTCAGCATGCAGCATGGGAGGGTTGCCTGCCACTTTCCCTGGTCCTGTGTGTCCCTAGCAATGGGTGTAGTGTGAATTTACCAGGAAACCGGAGTTCACCCTCTTCCTCTCCCAGAATGGGGCATCACACCGCAGATGGGGTGCAATGACCTGTGGCGACGGAAGCCTCAGGGGCGCCACACTAAAGAATGGATTTACCAGCAAATTATCCTGGTAATGTGATCAGTCTCTAATACCAGTTCATGATGCTTATAGCAAACAACATGTTTCATTGGAATGTGCAGGGCACGTGATGGAATCTCTGCTTCCAGTAATTTGCCAGCTAATTGACCTTCCATCCAGTTATCATCACGGATGCATTGATATTTCCATTACTTGAAGTTCATCACGTGGTGCCAGGAATGCTATGCAGAAAAAGGAAGACTGGCTGCCACTATGGACCAAACTGGATACTGAACCAGGACAGTTATATCATCTATTTTGTGTGTTGTTTTCTACTGCAACTGGCCAGACACCAAACAAATATACTGAACTACTACTGCTGCTAAACACCTATTTTCAAAACACCATGTTGGTGTATTTTGGTGTGTGATAGTTTATTCCGTCACTTGATGGCTACTATGTACTAGTTTGTTTTGCAGGATCTTGGATATTCCATTTTCTTGTTGATTTGATTATGTAAGCCAGCCAAGTATTGCTTCACTGTGCTATTAGGGAGTAACAGGAGCGGTCAGGACTCCAGGTGAGAACCAGGAAGGCAAACAAGCTACAAAGACAGAATTGTCAATAAACGGACAGAAGTCTGAAAAATAAACTAAAGGACTAAACAGCAATTGAGAAGCAGAAACTAACCAGTGCAAGAAGGAACTACCGTATATCGGACAGCTCCAAGCAGTAAGCTGGGAGTTTAGTAGGGTGTGGTGCCAATCAATTGGCTAAAGCAGGGTTCCCCAACTCCAGTCCTCAAGGCCCACCATCAGTGCATGTTTTCAGGATTTCCTTAGCATTGCACTGCTGTTGGAACCAGCACCTGGGCAGGTAATTACATTAACACCTGTGCAATACTAAGGAAATCCCAAAAACCTGCACTGTTGGTGGGCCTTGAGGACTGGAGTTGGGGACCTTTGGGCTAAAGCAATTAGCTGATTACGCCAGATACACATACAGCCAGACTGGGCTGCACAACAGGTCTCAGTCACCCTTAGGCCATGTGCATGTGGCGCCCCTGACCTGGTCAGGCACCACTGAGTACTGCACCCATGCTGGGGACAGTACAAAACAGATAATCCAGAAGGCTGACCGAGGTGTGACTACACAGGCGCATAGTGATCAGGTCTCACACATGTACCTTTGGGAGGACCCCTGGGGATCCCAGGAGGGGGCGAGGCCTCCATCTCCACTCAAGGGGTGTGGTAGAGAGCCTGGTTGCTAGGTGACGTAGGCGGGAACAGGAGTGAGGAGTGAGCCGAGAGGAGTTGGGTAGTGAAGTTCAGGGAGAGCAGAAGCCGACCCTGGAGCTCGACACAATTCTGACAACGTACGCGCAGTGGCTACCGACGGGGGAGAACGGTCACCTGGTAGTGCTGCCCGAAATCCACCCACGGCTAAAGAGAGAGCAACGGAGTGGGGAGTAAGGAGACTGTCAGGGAGTTACCAGGCCCAACCGGGTAACAGGTCCCAGTGCAGGGATAGATTCACCTGTCCTTTGCCAAACCTGCATGAGGGGGCACTTTACACCCCCAAGACAACACCACAGAGTCCGCAGCCACGTAGCAAAGTGAGGGCCCATAGCTCACAGGAGGCAAGCAGCCGGAGTGACCTGGTCCAGGCTACAAGCAAACGGGCCAAAAGGAAGGGGAGAGAGGCACCAGCAACTTCCCTGGGCGACCCCAGCAGGGCTTCAAGCAGGGGTTACCCCAAAACACAAAGGGCTAAGGAAGGCGAGTCGGTAGCCACCCTCATCAGTCAGCCTGAAGGACACCTGGTTCCAGCCTGGTTCATCCCAGCTACGCCCGGGTTACTCACCCTGCCACCCTCAGTGAGTAAAACCCTTGAAAGACATTCTGCTTGTGCGTGTGAGTCATTCTGCGACTTGTAGTTCCACACATCTACACGGGGCCCTGGGGCATGCCTCACTCTCAGGAGGCTATTACAACTGACTGCACCCACCATCGGCCCCAGGCACCCCTAACCTGCAGTGGCGGTCTCCACTGACCGCAATTCTGAGAGTGGCGTCACGACAATCAAAATAGAGGATTTCCTACCTGTGACAAGATCCAGCCGCGTGGAGTCCCTGAAGGTAATGCACAGCGGCACCGACACCGCACCTCGGGGCCCGACATCCTGGCGTCACGAACAGGATAAGGACTAGACCTGTTCAGACAGGTGACCATGTGCCTGGGCGGTCCGCTTGAAAAATTGGAAGCGCCGCCATATTGCCACCATGAAAAGCGCGCTGAAAAACAACAGCAGCCCGCGCTGGGAGAAGTTACCGCCCACGAAGAGGTGTGGCTACCCAGAGATCCCCTGCAGGGTCCTGGTCTCGTAAGTGATGAGAGCGGAGGCGTTCAGGGACGTCGGGAAGGAAAGGGAGCCAGAAGCCTGCTGCTGGAAAAGGCAGAGCAGAGACTGATAAGCCTGCTGTTGGGAGAAGAGTTCAAGGCAGTGAAGGAACTGGCACTGAGGCTGCAAGGAAGAGTCGGAGGCCTGCTGCTGAGAAAAGATCTGCAGAGCAGCGACGACGTGGTGAAGATGGCGTCTGAAGATAGGAGCCCAGAGCCGGGTTCCGCTGCCTGGTGGTCCTGGGAGCTTGCCCAGTTCAGTAACCGACTGGAAGCGAGGATCGTGCAGCAGATCCGAGAGGGACGTGCGGAGCTGCAGGAGATGGCTGCGGCGGTTCAGGCCTACGAGAGGGGAACCGCACGACGGGTGCCAGACCGAGCGGCGACGACTCAGGCCCCGATGATGCTACCGATGGGTGAGTCCTGTGTTGCCCCTGCCAGCGCGAGTGCCCCGACCCCTGCTGCCATGCCTGCGGTCCCTGGAGAGATGCCCGGCGCGGCGGCGCTGACCCAGGCCGCCGCCAAGTCAGGTGCGGTCCGCCAAGCCCAGACCGCTGCAGCGATGCCCAGCCCGGCCCGCCAAGAACCGGCCACAACAGCGACGCTGATTCAGGCCGCCGCCCTGCCAGTCGCGGCCCGCCAAGGCAAGACTGTACAATTATCTACCCCGGCCTGCAAGGCCAGAGCAGACATCACTCGCCAGCCCAAGGAAGTCCCTGCTGGGAAGTCCATGTTGGGGGAGGACCCCAAATACTGGAAGCTGAAGGCTGATCTAGAGGCCCACTTCCCAAAGGAGATGGTGGACCGGTATCTGCTCCCCCCGCACACCCACAGGAAGACTCCTGCAACATCCACGCCAAAGAGTCCACCGCCCTGGCCTGCTGATGAATATCCATCCCTAGCGCTGCCACAAGAGGAGTGCTCAGAAGAACTAAGGGGGAGGGAAGGCCAGAAAGCTGAGAAGCTGACCCCAGAGCCGTCAGCAGCGGATGCAGCACCAGTCCAAGAGCTAGAGATGCTGCCGTACTCCCGCTGGGATGAAGAGGGCCCGACATCCTCCGCTGAAGAAGATCTGTCCAAATACATCACCTGGGAGCCTGCAAGCGGTGAGGGGGCAGTCAGGCAGGACCCAGCCCGCAGGACACGGCGCCGCAGTAGGACAAGGGATCCACCTGCACAGCAGTCTCCCGAGGAGAAGGACGAGGTCACGGCCAGAGACTTAGAGGAAAAGCGGTCCTTGAGAAGAGCCAAATCCCAGGTCAGAGGCCCACTTTGTCGAGGAGTTGTAGAAGACTTCAGTCTAAGGTCTGGATATGGCTTTATAGTAGCACCTGGTGTAAAGGAGGGCATTTTTGTGAACAGAAGGGATGTAAGAGCACATTTACCTAGAGGACATCCAGGAAGAAACCTACAGATAGGAGACCCGGTAGAATTCACCAAACACCAAGGAGAACGCGGATGGTACGCACTAGATGTCACACCATGCCCCAGAAATCCCTACAGAAACCCTGCTGTCTCAACACTACAAGATAAAGAAGGAGACAAAGAAACAGATACAGAAGAAGAGGAAAGAAAAGATAAAGAACCCATTGATGAGACCACTACAGATGATGACAGAGATGGAGAAAGCAACAGGTGCCACAGCCCTACAGGCCCAAGCCCTGGTGAGGAGGAATCTGTGTAAAGCAAGTAAAGTACAGAAGTTACAAGTTTTGACAAGTTTTGCAACGTTTACAAGTTCAAGAAATGTGCCCACATGAACTAATGTGAGAAACCTCTTTTTGCACTTTAACCCATGAACCTTAAGGCTATGAACTGGCTATAGCCACAAACTCTCGCAGTGTAAATAGTTACCCCAGAGGTACCACCACCAGAGCCAGCCTGTTTAGGGGCCTGGCTCGCCTGCAACCAGGGAGCACGCCTGTTTATGGGGCCTGGCTCTCCACCACAAAGAGGGTACCTGGTCGGCACCAACTGTGGAGGCCGCCTCTGCATCCTGCTGAGAAGAGGCTGAAGGCGCGGCTCCACCAGGCCAGGTATACCCTGAAACCACCAGACCATGAAAGCCGCCTCCACATCCTGCCAGAAGTGGCTGAAGGCGCGGCCAACGGGAGAGGAAGATTGGAGGAAAGGTCTGGGGAAGCAGATGGCCCAGACCTGGTTACCAAAAGAAACCGGTGACCTGCCTCCTGAGAGGGTTTTGGGTGGGTTAACGGACTTGTGGGTGGAGGGTGGTGATGTATGGTACCTGGTGGTTTTAAAATGTTTTACAATGTTTTAATGTTTTATGCATTTTAAAATGTTGTCTTGCAGCCCGAGGATGTGCTGGTGATAACTAAGGGGGAATGTGGCGCCCCTGACCTGGTCAGGCACCACTGAGTACTGCACCCATGCTGGGGACAGTACAAAACAAGTAATCCAGAAGGCTGACCGAGGTGTGACTACACAGGCGCATAGTGATCAGGTCTCACACATGTACCTTTGGGAGGACCCCTGGGGATCCCAGGAGGGGGCGAGGCCTCCATCTCCACTCAAGGGGTGTGGTAGAGAGCCTGGTTGCTAGGTGACGTAGGCAGGAACAGGAGTGAGGAGTGAGCCGAGAGGAGTTGGGTAGTGAAGTTCAGGGAGAGCAGAAGCCGACCCTGGAGCTCGACACAATTCTGACAACGTACGCGCAGTGGCTACCGACGGGGGAGAACGGTCACCTGGTAGTGCTGCCCGAAATCCACCCACGGCTAAAGAGAGAGCAACGGAGTGGGGAGTAAGGAGACTGTCAGGGAGTTACCAGGCCCAACCGGGTAACAGGTCCCAGTGCAGGGATAGATTCACCTGTCCTTTGCCAAACCTGCATGAGGGGGCACTTTACACCCCCAAGACAACACCACAGAGTCCGCAGCCACGTAGCAAAGTGAGGGCCCATAGCTCACAGGAGGCAAGCAGCCGGAGTGACCTGGTCCAGGCTACAAGCAAACGGGCCAAAAGGAAGGGGAGAGAGGCACCAGCAACTTCCCTGGGCGACCCCAGCAGGGCTTCAAGCAGGGGTTACCCCAAAACACAAAGGGCTAAGGAAGGCGAGTCGGTAGCCACCCTCATCAGTCAGCCTGAAGGACACCTGGTTCCAGCCTGGTTCATCCCAGCTACGCCCGGGTTACTCACCCTGCCACCCTCAGTGAGTAAAACCCTTGAAAGACATTCTGCTTGTGCGTGTGAGTCATTCTGCGACTTGTAGTTCCACACATCTACACGGGGCCCTGGGGCATGCCTCACTCTCAGGAGGCTATTACAACTGACTGCACCCACCATCGGCCCCAGGCACCCCTAACCTGCAGTGGCGGTCTCCACTGACCGCAATTCTGAGAGTGGCGTCACGACAATCAAAATAGAGGATTTCCTACCTGTGACAAGATCCAGCCGCGTGGAGTCCCTGAAGGTAATGCACAGCGGCACCGACACCGCACCTCGGGGCCCCACATCCACACCTTGAGTATTTGGTGAGGGTTTTTTTATCTCAGTATTTGTAATCCAAAACCAGGAGTTGGTAAAAAAAAACAAAGCAGAAGTGAAGACGTGCTTCTGTTATGTTTTTCCTCTCATTGTTCCATTACTGATTTTGGCTTACAAATACTGAGATATTAAAATCACCAAATACTATACTTGTGCATATTGCTGGTATTTGTTCACTCTGATGAAAAAAATGTTAATACAAAATTATATACCAATAAAAAGTATAACTCAGTCAACATACAAAATGAAAACACGTGGGTGAGAGGTGGGGGGTGCTATTAGGCTCCAGGTTCCCCACTCACTGGTCTCACAGTGGTTGTGTGGTCTGCTGCCACTGACAATGGAAGACATTGCAGGCAGTGTCCTATTGTAGTACCATGAATGAATTCACTGAGCTCTTTAGAACTTCCCATTCTTTCACAAATGTTTGGAAAGGCAGGTTGGATGGCTAAGAGGCTATATCTTAATTACCTGTTGCATTGGGACTTGTTGAACAACCTGAATTTAAGGATTAAGAGGTGTAACTCAATACTCTTGTCCTTATAGTGAGTTTCACTGGTATGGCTCGTAATGACGTGGCTTTGGCTGATTTCCCAAATTGGAGAACATGCTCATTATCGGTGGAGATCTTCATCTTTTTATTGTGATTTTGTATAAGGTCAGAGGATTTCCCGACATGTAATGTTTTTCTGCGTTACCTTTTTGTGATGGAATTACACAACTCCCTGGCACCAGGAAGAGCAAAGCTGTGCCGCGCACAGTGTAAATCCCTTGATATATTGATATGTAACTGCAGCCAATGTGCTGTGCCAAATGAGGAGATTGAATGTAAACACACAACGCATGGATGATTGCCCAATCCGATTCCTATAAAGAGGAGGAAGAAGCATTGTGTCATTCCTGTATCACTACGGTATGAAGCAAGTCATCCTCTTGTGTGCTGGGCTTATCAGCCTCATCCATTCCAGCTGGGCTAATGGTGTCTGCTGTAAGTATAACACAATATGGAGCCATTGGACCATAACTGACCACATTACAGGACCATCTAACAGGTCTTCTGATCTTTCCATAGATGTCGCTGACACACAGAAGTCCGCTGTCACCAGCTTGGCAGTCACCTTGGCACGAAGTGTTGGGCCATGTGTACCCCCTGACCCCAGTGTTCTTTTGGCAATGAGGTTAGGAAAGATCCAGGACTCCTTTGCTCAGGAACTGCTGGTCAATCTACTAAAGGAAGATGCGGTTCAGAAGATTAATAACAGTGAGTCCATTTCTAATAGTGCAAGACAATGAATGCCTGAGATATAAGCTTGAATGGAAGGAATGTGTTTTATCAAGAAATTATATTAAGAAATTAAAATGGTTACTTAAATAGTGCATAATGTAAGAAAATATATTATATAGAGAGTACTTCAGTACTGATGAAGAAATATTTTACTACTTTAATCTAAAATATGTCTGTCCTTAATTAAAAAGAAATAGAATAAGAATAGAAAAGAGTTAATATTAAAAAATAATAATAATAATAATAATAATAATTGTAATAATTTGTATATCCTTAATTATTAGTTAATGATTTCACTAGTTTTATCCTGTATATCTTACTGGATATGCAAGACACCCAAATTTAATGATAATTTAAAATACAAATTAATAATAAAATGGAATAAATAATAAGCTGAAAACTTATTGTTACTTTTTTAAATTATATTTCAACTTTATTGAACATTTTCACATATCATAAAAAACATATTTTCGTAATAGCAGAAATAGAAATAAAAAGCATTTTGTTTTTTATTTAAATTTTTTATACCTTTTAATATTTACATATGCTACAATTATGTTTCTTACATATATTACTATAGTTGTGTGTATTGTGTCCTTTTAGAATAGTAAAAGTGTATGGAAATCACACATCTAGATGGAAGTGTCGCGGGCGGAGGAGGGGACGCTGCGCTCTCCCACTGCTTGGGTCCGGCTGCTGCTGCGGCGGCTGCTGCTCGGTGGTGGCTCGAGCGGTGGGCCGGATCCCGGGGACTCGAGCGGCGCTCCTCGCCCGTGAGTGAAAAGGGAATTTTGATTATTGTCCGTGACGCCACCCACGGTTGTGGTGATATTGGTGACACCACCGCTGCTCTAGACGGGGATCTCGGGAGCGATGACAGGGAGCAGCTTAGTTGTTATTTCTCCCCTCTGTGGGTAGGGGGTTAGTTGTCCCGGGGCCCGGTGATGGGGTAGGGATGGATGGCAGGCGGGTTACGGGGCCTGGCGAGGTGCAGGGTCACGGGGGCAGAGCTGTGCCGCACGGCACGGTGGTACTCACTCAGCCAATGATGAGGACACAGTTCTCGGTAAAACACACAGCTGGATGGACGGGTCCCACAGACGGCTGCGGTGTTGTTTGCTCCCGGCAGGTTGGTGGTGACTGCCTTTCCCTGCACCTAGATACGGTAGATGGTTCCAATGGGTTCCCACCGGTAACCCGCTCCCCAGCTTGGATATGGGCCGGAGGAGCCCTTTGGCCCGCAGGCGCTAGCCCTGAGAAACGGTTGCCTTGGCGGTGGCGGTGTCTCTCTCACTTGGTTGGACTGTTGCCTTCTGTCGGGACTTGGCTGTTTGGAAACCCAGGAGGTTCCCTTCACTAACGAATTCGGCAAATTCACGGCGACTCCTAGCCTTGCCGGGGTCCGTAAGCCCCTGCCAGATGGTGCTGACTTCTCTTTGCGTACCGGTCCGGTACCGCCGTGCCACCGCCCGTCCACGGTCGTTACGGTAGACTCCGATAGGCCACTCCTGCAGACGGTCACCACCGTCTGCCAACCTTGCTGATCCGTCCGGGCCACACACCCGGACCAACTTCAGGCTGCTCAACTACCACTTCCTTCTGCTCACTTTCACCTCCAAAACTAAACTGTCTGGTTTTCCCGCCTCCAGGACTGTGAACTCCTCGGTGGGCGGGACCAACCGCCTGGCCCACCCCCTGGTGTGAACATCAGCCCCTGGAGGAAGGCAACAAGGGTTTTGTGTCTGACTTCGGTGTGCCTGCTGGGAGTGTGGGGTGTGTTGGATGTTGTGCTGTGTGGCCCCTGGCTTGTCCAGGGCGCCACATTCCCCCTTAGTTAAATGCAGACCGTCCGCGGGCTGCCCGTCCATCACCGGTTTTATTTTCACAACTGAAAAATAGAAAAGGTAAAACGGTAACACATTACAATTATAATAACTTCTTCCCACATCGGGAGGTACTCTTACTTAAACGTTACGGTTACGGCTTCCGCTCTCTCCCACCCAAGCAACCTGGCCCTGATGCTGCCCCTAAGCAACAGGCAGCTCCCCTTGACCCCAGTCCAGCACAAGGTGCCCGAGCGTGTTCTGTCCTTTTCAGGGGACCCACGTCCATGGGAAACCCCTGAAACCCCCAGAGGATTGCCACCGTTTCCGGTGGTGGCTGGGCCCCTGCCTGCTCCACTGCGGACCCTTCCTCCAATCTGCCTCTCCGGAGGCGGTTGCGGTGAAAGCCACAAAAAACATTATTTGCAGGCCACAAGTTTGTGGTTGCCCTGCTAGTTCTCGGGCCTGTTCATAAGGAGTTCCTTATGTAAAATGGTGAAGGGGGTCCCAACGGGGACCAGTTGCCGGCAACGACCGGTTCCAAATCAAAGTTGACAATCAGGTGACTTTTTCACGGTATCATTCACTTATCATTTGTGCAAAACTTTCAAACTTTTCAAACTGCATTTCTTTTAACACACAATGTTCGTAGTCCCAACGGGGACGGAGACAACGGCATTCCGCTGCCCTTACTCGGAGTCCTCGGCGTCACTTTGGGGAGGGAGCGCGGTGCACACACGGGCCTCCTGGCTGCCCCTTAACTTCGCATCCAGCGCAAACCACCCCCTCTCCCCACAGTGTCGGGTGTACTGCACCAGGTCGCCCGGCATCAGGTTACGGCCTGGGTGCTCCTCCGGCAGGTGGGCATTAACATCCCGCCGGGCTATGAATACTTCGGCCTCCAGGACTGGTTCGTATATGAAGCCATAGCCCCGGCGGACATCAAACCGCCTCACCTGCCCTTCATACAGGGGGCCCCGGACACAGAAGGTCGCTTGGCGGAGGCTCTCTTTCTCCCGGATTGCATGGGCCACCAACTCCGCCTTCTTCCTTTCCCTTTCCTCGATTTCTGGGCCCAACGGTACCGGCTCCCTATCCCAGTACGGCGCTGCTGCGAGCTCCGGCACACGGGTCGGGCCCCGCGAGACCTTTTGGACACTGCCCACTGCTGGTGATCTGGGCGTAACGTCCCGTGGTGACTTGGCCTTGGACGCCACCTTGCAGCGGCAACCCGGCGCAACCTCAGCCGAGGTGTGGGGGATGGGCACAGGGGCTTTCCTCCGCTGGGCCTTCGGCACGGAGCGGTCTGTCGGCTCCGGCTCGGGGAATCTCTCGGGGGTTGCCTCTGGTTCAGGCTTCGGGGCTTTCCATGGTAGCACCTCCGGTCGGCTACGGGCTCCGGCTACAGGTCGGTCCGCCTGGGCGGACATGCTGGGAATCGCTACCGGTTGCGGTGGTATCGGGCCTAGTGGCGGGGTCACGGCAGCCGGGATGGGTGGCGAGGGAGGCAGCAGGGCGAGGGGGTTTAGACCGGGTCCCGCAGCCACGATGACCGACCCACTAGGGGTACCGGGGCGTGGGTCACTCGCCCTCCCTTCCGCAACTTCCTCCTCGCGTCTCCGCATGGTCGCTATGACCTCCGTGATGTCAGTCTCCCACTCCTCCAAGAGGAGCTGCATTTTGATCTGTAGCCGTTGTTGGAGCTGCGCGGTCCGGATCTCCACCCACGCCGCGGTTCCAGGCGCGGGGGCTACGGTGCTACGGGACGGCATATACATATTGCTGGCGGCCTCTCCCAGGAACAAGATGGCCGCAGGGTCCTGGCGTCCCTGCCTTTATAGCCGCGGTCTACATCAGACAGACCTTCACCCGCCCCCCCTTGGTTCTTTCTACCACTTCCGTTCATTGGGGGCGGGGCTTCGCTTCGCGCCTTCCCTGCTCGGGGAAGACGCTCGAGCGGGAACTTTTCGCGCCCAAAATGGCGGCTTCTCCAAATTTTCAGCCGGACACCTCCGGCGGTTACAAGGCGCACCTCTGCCAGACGGCAGAGCGGTAAGATCTTGTTCGTGACGCCAAGTTGTCGCGGGCGGAGGAGGGGACTCTGCGCTCTCCCACTGCTCGGGTCCAGCTGCTGCTGCTCAGTGGTGGCTCGAGCGGTGGGCCGGATCCCGGGGACTCGAGCGGCGCTCCTCGCCCGTGAGTGAAAAGGGGATTTTGATTTTTGTCCGTGACACCACCCACGGTTGTGGTGATATTGGTGACACCACCGCTGCTCTAGACTGGGATCCCGGGAGCGATGACATGGAGCAGCTTGGTTGTTATTTCTCCCCTCCGTGGGTAGGGGGTTAGTTGTCCCGGGGCCCGGTGATGGGGTAGGGATGGATGGCAGGCGGGTTACGGGGCCTGGTGAGGTGCAGGGTCGCGGGGGCAGCGCTGTGCCGCACGGCACGGTGGTACTCACTCAGCCAATGATGAGGACACAGTTCTCGGTAAAACACATGGCTGGATGGACGGGTCCCACAGACGGCTGCGGTGTTGTTTGCTCCCGGCAGGTTGGTGGTGACTGCCTTTCCCTGCACCTAGATACAGTAGATGGTTCCAATGGGTTCCCACCGGTAACCCGCTCCCCGGCTTGGATATGGGCCGGAGGAGCCCCTTTTGCCCGCAGGCGCTGGCCCTGAGAAACGGTTGCAGTGGCGGTGGCGGTGTCTCTCTCACTTGGTTGGACTGTTGCCTTCTATCGGGACTTGGCTGTTTGGAAACCCAGGAGGTTACCTTCACTAACGAATTCGGCAAATTCACGGCGACTCCTAGCCTTGCCGGGGTCCGTAAGCCCCTGCCAGATGGTGCTGACTTCTCTTTGCGTACCAGTCCGGTACCGCCGGGCCACCGCCCGTCCACGGTCCTTACGGTAGACTCCGGAAGGCCACTCCTGCAGACGGTCACCACCGTCTGCCAACCTTGCTGATCCGTCCGGACCACACACCCGGACCAACTTCAGGCTGCTCAACTACCACTTCCGTCTGCTCACTTTCACCTCCAAAACTAAACTGTCTGGTTTTCCTGCCTCCAGGACTGTGAACTCCTCGGTGGGCGGGACCAACTGCCTGGCCCACCCCCTGGTGTGAACATCAGCCCCTGGAGGAAGGCAACAAGGGTTTTGTGTCTGACTTCGGTGTGCCTGCTGGGAGTGTGGGGTGTGTTGGATGTTGTGCTCTATGGCCCCTGGCTTGTCCAGGGCGCCACAGAAGCATATTATAGATCGTGTTAAGTGCAACGTGTGCTGCTGCAGGTTGTACTGTGGATTAAAGTGGACCAGATTCATGGGGGCCAACAGCTGGCACCTCCACTGATCAGCTGTTGTAACCTCCGGCAGCGCCCTGATGTACCACATCTCTGTAAACCATCTAATGGCCATTCCCGAGTACTGCTGATCAGCTCCTATCAGTTCAAAATGGTGTATGCTCCTTACACTGCTGGAGGCTATGATAACTGATCGGTGGAGGTGCTGAGTGTTGCACAATTATCGTTCTGATATTGATGATCTATCATATAGAGAAGTCATTAAAGGGTTATATCCATCTCCAAAATCCTATCCCAATATGTAGTAGGTGTAGTAATAATAATAATATTAATATTATCAAATACCTCCAATTAGAAATGTAGTATAGTTCTCCTGATTAGTTATGTCTCTTACCTTATGTGCAAGGCATTGCAGTAGTTTAGCTATCCATGGTTATGACCATGATCAACTAACTGTCACCTTATGAGCGGACATAATCATGGAAACCAAAGCTGCAATAACCTGCACATGAAGTAAGAGACATACTGTAGCTATATCAGAAGAACTATACTACTTTTCTAATTGGCTAATATTATTATTACAATAACTACTACTTATTGGGAAAGGATAGGATATTGGGGGTGGGAATACCCCTTTAATTTCACAGCAGGGGACAACCTTTCGGAGACAATAGTCTGTTCTACTAGTTGAAGGGACTGAGATCTGTATATGTGACGCCCCTGGCCTATCAGGTCATCACAGGGTATTGCACAATCTACCCTCCTGTGCAATATCCGCCTCCTTCTTGGTTATGGGTCCCCAACTATATGGTGTTGCCTACATCAGCTAATCAAAATCCTAGGTACACTCTGTACCACTCTCACCAAACACACCAGTGGACGGCTTGAGTGGAATAGGGTTGCCCACTTGGGGAGTTGGTTAGGGGAGGGCAGTAGTGTCAGGAGTAGGGGAGTTGTAGTTAGGAAGTGAAGGAGATAGTAGGTCAGGAGCAGGGCTCCTAGGAAGTTATCTAAGTGGCAGACAGTGGTCTGGGCCTAGAGAAGCTGGACCCCCTGTCACAGGGGATCATGGCAAGAGGCACGGAACTGTTGAGGAGGACAGCCGGCTGTCTTGCACCATCAACGGGCTAGGACCAGGGCACGACTGGGTACGTGGACCCTAGGTCAGAGAGTAGCTTCAGGCAACCTGACAATTTACCCGACGAGAACGGAGCCTTCAAGATCCGTTCTCCAGCCGCTCCAAAATCGGGGTACTAGCGCAACGAGGGGGATAGGGCTTTTCACACAAACAGTCCAAAAAATCCCAAGCGTGAACCCTGAGAGCTAGCTCCCACACTTAGCCATAGTGGGGAGCGGTACCCGGCAAGTTCCATACTACCGGGACCAGCAGAGAAGTAAACTTAGTGCCAGGAGGCAGGCCACGCATCACCAGGCAGCACCATTGGGGACGGGACCCAAACTAGCTCCCCTCAGCGGCAATGGTATACAGAACTTTGGTTTATCCAGTAGTCGGTGTCAGCTTAATGGACTGAGTGAGTACCCAAGTGACCCCTTCGCACCCAACGACACTCCCCCTCACCATCACCAAGTTCTGGGGCATCCCCTCTACCGGTGGAGGGTTCTAACACCTGGCTGCCCACTCCATCGCCCCCGGGTACTCCCCAACTACAGCGGTGGTACTCCAAATTACCACATACCACTGGTGGCGTCACAAACTCTAACACAATCCCCTGTAAATACCCCCTTCATTTCAGTGGCCACACGACCCCCGGGTCCAGAGACCCCTCGAGACACCGAGGATCCGGATCCAAGCAGCCCGACTGCTGGTACGGGGGCGGCACATATATGTATTAAGCTGCACCCTGTGCAGATGACTGATCCACTTAAAGGTAATCCAGTTCATCCTAATCATGCAGTAAAGTATTAGGAAGTGTAGAAAGAATGTAGAAATTCCTTAGTGCTGTACATAATTGCGAAAGGTAGGATTGCACATATGCAAATTAATTCCTTGAAATACCTTTAACCCTTTCAATGTTCATATTTTACACAGTTGAAATTATTTTTCTATTTGTATTATTTCCCATTTTTTTCCTGTAATAATTGATTTGGTGGATGGTTGTGATTAGATTCTGACCTTTCTCTCTGAAAATGTCATCCAACAAATCGTATATTGTAAAAAACCAAAGAAACTTCAACTCCACACAAGATCATGTCCCCTTTACGGAGAGCTGATAAAACATTTTCAGGTGTGCCCCATATCAAAGATGTATAAGTAAGAGATCGTTATTAGGCTAGGGTCATATGACTTTATTTTCTCCCTCCAAAAAAAACGGTCTGATTAAGCTAATCAGACTCTGATCAGAGTTGGACCTATTTTTCTCGGAGGTAGAGAACAAAAAATAATTTTCCTAATCTTCTTCATTCTGTCAGTCCATGATGTCATCTGAGCGTAGTTTTAACGTTAGTAATGTGCCATGTTAATGGTTATGTGAGGATTGTGTGTTTAATGTGATGCACTGTACTGTAATGAAGCTATGTTTTGCCCAACAACAGGCATTGAGGAGGGTAAGAAACAGTTAACAGTTGGGACTAGCCCGTAGTGTGAGGGGCTAGTGCAGAGAAGGAGGACAGCTTCCTGTGGGAAGATAAGGTCTCTCTCTCACAGGCTGAGCACTCGGTCTGGTTAGTGGCAAGCCGCATGACAAGGGTGTTCCTGAGGAGAGAAGAGACCAGAGCAAGGGATAGCAAGATCCTGAATAACGAGGAACCGAGTGAGTGACCACGTTACAGAGGCATCTTTTGGAGCCAGGTCAAAGGACTTACCAGAAGACTAAAGGCTGCTTTACACCAGACAATCTATCGTGCGATAGATCGTCGGGGTCACGGTTTTTGTGACGCACATCCGGCATCGCTGGCGATGCCGGCCTGTGTGACACCTCCTAGCGACGCAGTATCGCTCACAAATCGTGAGTCGGGTACTGCTCATTAGGTTCCATAATATCGTTTAATTTGGTTGACCATCGTTTCCGTGGTAGCACACGCCGCTCCGTGTGACACCACGGGAACGATGACTAGCTCACCTGCCTCCCGCGGCCGCCGCCGGCTCTATGTGGAAGGAAGGAGGTGGGCGGGATGTTTACATCCTGCTCATCTCCGCCCCTCCGCTTCTATTGGCCGGCGGCCGTGTGACGTCGCTGTGACGCCGAACGTCCCTCCCACTTCAGGAAGTGGACGTTCGCCGCCCACAGCGAGGTCGCACGAGAGGTAAGTATGTGTGACGGGGGTTACTGACTTTGTGCGACACGGGCAGCGATTTGCCCGTGACGCAGAAAGGACGGGGGCGGGTACGATCGATTGTGAAATCGCACAATCGATCGTACCATGTAAAGCAGGCTTAAAAGTGACAGAATGAGATGGGTCCTGGTACAGGACGGTGCAGGACATGAAATTAAGTGAGTGCCTCAAACGTCAGAGAACTTCCAGCTAAGTTTGGACATTTTGGCAATATCCCTTTAAGACCTCTTTCACACGTCAGTGATTCTGGTACGTATGTGCTAGTTTTTATACGTACCAGAATCACAGACATACGCAGACCCATTAAATTCAATGGGTCTGCGCACACATCAGTGATTTTTCACTGACCGTGTCTCCATGTGATGTACACGCATGTCCATGTGCGCCAAACGGAGACATGTTCATTTTTTTCTGGCATCACTGATGTCCCACTGACCACACTATGGTGTGGTCCGTGAAACACGTACCAGAAAAACATGGACATTGAAAATAAAAAGCATTTTTAATTCAGCTTCTACAGCGACGCTCTCTCCGGCCTCTGCCGGCTGCTGCTTCAGAGCCAGCTCATTATTCTCATGCATATTTATGTATGTAGGCGCAGCCGACCCGGAAGTAACAGCAGCAGAGCTGAAGAGTTAAGCACCACTGAAAGTAGGAGCCAGGACAGGTGAGATTATCTCCATGTGCAATCACGGATAACGGAGCATGTATCACGGATTGCACATGGACAACCTACATGTGCCGTGAATCACGGCACACGGAGAGACATTTGCATTTTTTACATGCCAGTGAAAAACGTCTGTGTTTTTCACTGACGTGTGAAACAGGCCTTAGAGGGAGAAGAAATGGAACCGCAGAAGGGAGAATATGACTTTGATGGACTGTACTGTGGTGCTAAGATAGAGACTACTGGAAGTTGGGACAAGTGAAGTGGAGGAAATGAGGAAGATGTCCATTGAGATGCTCTGTGATAAGGAAATGTATGAGAAGACATGTGCCCGCTATCTCACATACATAGTTGTTGTCAACCCACTGTTGTGTAAAACTATGTTTTTAAAGGGAACCTGTCATCAGAAATTTAGCTTGAAACCTAAAAGTTTCCCCCTCTGCAGCTCATGGGCTGCATTCTAGCAAGGTTTCTGTACTTTTTGTGGCCCCTTTTAAACCAAATTATATACTTTATAAACTTGTACCTTTTGCTATGCAAATTTTGTAAATCGTCCATGGGGGCGGACTCTCTGCTGACCGTTGCTGTTCCTCCAGCACATTGACGCCGTCCCCCCACGCTCCATTTCATCCATCAGGACGCCGCCCACTGCGCCCGAGGTGCCGCCCATGCCAGGATCACTGGTGACGTGTGTCACAAGCACGAGATTATGGGCGGCGCTGTGATTGCATCACAAGTGCCCGCCAATAATCTTGTGGACGCGCTTTCCCCCACTGCCTCCAGCGTTCTGCGCAAGCACTTGCCGACCAAATAACCCGACGTCACCTCCTTCCCATCTTACCCTGCTGCAGGGCAAGATGGGAAAGAGGTGACATCGGGTCATCTGGCCAGCAAGCGCTTGCGCAGAACGCTGGAGGAAGAGGGGAAAGTGCGGTCACAAGGTTATGGGCGGCACTTGTGTTGCGGGCGGGGAGGGGACGCTGCGCTCACCACGCTCGGGTCCGGCGCTGCTGCTACTGCTGCTCGGTGGCTCGAGCGGTGGGCCGGATCCGGGGACTCGAGCGGCGCTCCTCGCCCGTGAGTGAAATGGGAATAGTTTTTGGGGTTTGGGATGTCGGTTTGTGACGCCACCCACGGTGTGTGGTGAGGTTGGGACACCACCGCTGCTCTGTACGGGGATCCCGGGAGCGTTGACAGGGAGCAGCTGGGATGGTTCTCTCCCCTCCGTGGGTAGGGGGAATTTTGGTGGTCCCGGGGCCCGGTGATGTTGACTGCCAGGTAGATGGCAGGGTTTGGCGAGGTGCAGGGTCGCGGGGGCAGACGGCACGGTGGTACTCACTCAGCCAATAACGTATACGGAGTCTCTGGTAAAACAAACGGCTGGATGGACGGGTCCCGCAGCCGGCTGCTGTAGTTTCTCCCCTGACTCCAGGCTAATAGTGTGCGTCCTTCCCTGCACTTTCTTTATATGCTCCTCCTGTGCTCCGGTTTCCAGCTGGCTCCCCAGTTCAGTACCGGACGGGCCACCACCCTGTCCCGGCTACCTACGGTTCCACCGGGACTGTCTTCCCGGCCCCTGCAGACGGCCACTACCGTCTGCCTGACTGACTACAAGAGGTTCCTAGGCTCCAACCTAGGCCCCTGTCTGCTTCTACCACTCTGCACACCTCCTCTCCCTTCCTCTGCCTGGACTTGTCTCTGTTGTTTCCTGCTTCAGACCAGCTAGACTCCTCGGTGGGCATGTCCATCTGCCTGACTCTGCCCACCTGGTGTGTCTGTCTGAACCCGAGGGAGGAAATCAGGTCTCACTGGAGATGACTGCTGTGACCTGCTGGGGGTGGGGGTGTGTGTGTGTTGTTACCTGTGGCCCCTGGCTAGTCCAGGGCGCCACACATGCTGATGACAATCACAATGCCGCCCATAACCTCGTGCCTGCGCAAAACGTCACCAGCGGTCACACGTGCACACAGTGCACAGTCCCGCTACAGTCTCACAGCGCATGCGCGGGACCACGGGCGCCCAGGGGCGGTGTCCTGAGATATGAAATTCAGCGTTGGGGGGCGGCGTAAATCTGCTGGAGGAACAGCAACAGTCAGCAGAGAGCCCGCCCCCATGGACGATTTACAAAATATACATAGCAAATAGTACAAGTTTATAAAGTATTTAATTTGGTTTAAAAGGGGCCACAAAAAGTATAGAAACCTTGCTGGAATGCAGCCCACGAGCTGCAGAGGGGGAAACTTTTAGGTTTCAAGCTAAATTTCTGATGACAGGTTCCCTTTAAAGAACAGGTGGTGTTCCTTGATAAACTGTTTAATATTTGATTCTGACCACCTAGAGTCAACGATACCATGCGACCTGCCAATGCATATTGCGTCAGCAGTAGTAATACACACACCAAGCCAGGACTCCCATCTTCATATAGCTGTGCAGAAGACGCAGTCCTCACCCAAGACTACCGCCTCACGCCATGCTACAGGACCATAAGTGTCAGATGTGTGAAATTGGCCAAATTCAGATTATCCCATATAATTAATCCAGTATCTTAGTACCATTAATTTTTCACATAAAATCATTTTATTCACCATGTTCTTTATTATAAGTGATAGACAAAATATTTGCTTGATTTTTCTAATGCTGGAGGCTTATAGCCATTTTGGTTTTAGAAAGATTTTGAGAGGAAAAACGCAGTGTTTCTGGTTCAGATTTTACCCATTCATTATTTTGGACGAATTCTGCAGCAAAAAGAATTGACATGCTGCAGATTTAAATTTCAACATGTGCATGAGACTTCAGGATTCTCATTCACTTTGCTGGCATCAGGAAACCCTTCAAGTTTTGTGACAAATCTGCACTGAAAAAATGCATCAAAATCATGTAAAAAATGCAATGTGTGCACACAGCCTAAACCTAAATGTTAATAGGGAAACTCCTAGATCAGGAGTCTAAAACATGCGACCTATCGACAGCATGTGGCCCCTGGGGGTGATTCATATGGTCCGCAGTCATCAGAGATCCCTTCGTGATAGTGGCCCGGTTTAGGGGGCCGTCAGCTCCAGCGTTTCTTTTTCATCAAATTTGTGTCCTTGGGCACACATTCAATTGAAATGTATTGTGGCACAGAGACCAGTTCTCTTCACCTTAGTACCACTGCCAGCCACTGACCAATCTGAGGTCAGCAGCTGACATTGCTGTGTTGGCACGGGTGGCGTATAGTGTCATTGCCATGTGCCGTTCAGGCTGTAGAAGAGAAGAGGACGCAGTTCACCGAGGGAGTGAGTACAGGTGAGAAGAATCTTTTTTGTAATGGGTATTTGAAAAGTGGTACAATAGGGGACATTACCACAAGATGGGGACCAGGAAGGGAGGTCATTACTACAAGATGGGGACCAGGATGGTAATTTTACTACAAGATGGAAGCAGATTGGGGACCAGGATGGCAATAATACTACAAGGTGAAGACAAGGATGGGGACATTGCCAGAAGATGGGAACCAGGATGGGGACATTACTACAGTATGTGAACCAGGAGGGGGACATTACCATAAGATTTGGAAGAGGATAGAGACATTGCTACAGTATGTGGAACAGTATCGGGACATTGCTACAACATGCGGACCAGGATAGAGAGATTGGTTCGATATGTGGACCAAGATGTGGATATTGCCACAAGATGGGGACCAAGATGGGTACATTACCACAAGATGGGGACTAAGTTGGGAAATTAGCACAATATAGAGGCCAGAATGGTGAAAGTACTACAACATGGGACATTACCACAATATGGGGACCAGAATTGAGACACTACCACTCGATTTGGTCTAGGATGGGGGACATTATTATAAGATTTGGGAATTACTACGAGATGGGGATCAGGATTGGGACATTATTATAGAATAAGAACCATTAGAGACATTACTACAAGGTGATGACCAGGATGGGGCACATTACTACAAGATGGGGACCAGGATGGGGTACATTACTACAAGATGTAGACTAGGATGAAGACATTACTGCGAGATAGGGATCAGGATGGGGAACATTATTACAAGAAAGGGACTAGTATGGAGACATTACTGCAAGATAAAGAACAGAATGATGACATTACTACAAGATGAGGACCAGGATGGGGCACATCACTACAAGATGTGGACTAGGATTAAGCTGGGGGATTTTGTATAGTTTTCCTCAAAGAATCTAAGCTTAAAGGTCATGTCTAGGAAAGTTACACTTAAATTTGTAGGTCTCTACAAAATTGTTAAAATTCTAAATTCTTTGACAGTTAATTATTTCCATTCTTAATTTTTAAAAATATTTGAAGGGACACTGGTCCTCAAGACATAATTGAGGTGGATTTGAAAGGGGATCGGGAATATGAGGTAGAGTGAGTTCTTGGTTCCAGGCAGGTCAAGCATATTCTACGGTATCTCTTTAAGGTTATGTCGCTGCTTGGGTTGATTTGGAGGATCTTCATACAGATCACCTCATGAGGAATGCCATTCTGAGGATCAAGTCGCCACTTGTAGAATGGGGGATACGGTCGTGACTAGAGATGAGCGAACCGGTCCCGGTTCGGCTCGAGGCGGTTCGCCGAACGGGGGGTCTGGCTCGAGTTCGGCTCGTCGAACGTTCGACGAACCGAACTCGAGCCCATAGGAAACAATGGCAGGCAATCACAAACACAGTAAAACACCTAGAAAACACCCTGAAAGGTGTCCAAAAGGTGACAAACAACTCACAACATAACACAAACACATGGGAAAGTGACAAGGACATATACTCATGTGAAAACAAAACAGCTGGACAAGGAAAAAGAGGGAGACACACAGATATATGAGTATATGCAAAGAAACATCGATTCCATTATTGTGCAACTTGAGCCCTGCTCATTTTAGGCTTCCAATCTGGATAAATTGCCTGAGCTCGCCACGTACGCCTTGAGGATCTTGTCGTGTCCTGCAGCCAGCGTTCTCTCGGAACCTGTCTTCAGTGCTGCTGGGGGTCTGCTGGCAGATAAGCACACGTGTCTGTCCACTGACAATGTGGACCTGGCTCTCAGAGGACTTTTCTTCCCCTGGGTCAGCCAGGGGAGGCGAAAGGCACGCGTATTTTTGAGAGTGCTTCATGCAAAGCATCTTTTTCTTTGTCAAAAGGGGGGCTCAACCGATGCCAGTCAAGTGGGGTGTGTGTGGCCCAGTTAGTGGCAACGAGGGAGACTGTGGTTGGAGTCCCCTCGCTGTGTCTCTAAAAGAACCAAGATGAACAAGTCATGGCTCTCAGAGGACTTTTCTTCCCCTGGGTCAGCCAGGGGACGGGAAAGGCACGCGTATTTTTGAGAGTGCTTCATGCAAAGCATCTTTTTCTTTTTCAAAAGGGGGCTCAACCGATGCCAGTCAAGTGGGGTGTGTGTGGCCCAGTTAGTGGCAACGAGGGAGACTGTGGTTGGAGTCCCCTCGCTGTGTCTCTAAAAGAACCAAGATGAACAAGTCATGGCTCTCAGAGGACTTTTCTTCCCCTGGGTCAGCCAGGGGACGGGAAAGGCACGCGTATTTTTGAGAGTGCTTCATGCAAAGCATCTTTTTCTTTGTCAAAAGGGGGGGTCAACCGATGCCAGTCAAGTGGGGTGTGTGTGGCCCAGTTAGTGGCAACGAGGGAGACTGTGGTTGGAGTCCCCTCGCTGTGTCTCTAAAAGAACCAAGATGAACAAGTCATGGCTCTCAGAGGACTTTTCTTCCCCTGGGTCAGCCAGGGGACGGGAAAGGCACGCGTATTTTTGAGAGTGCTTCATGCAAAGCATCTTTTTCTTTGTCAAAAGGGGGGGTCAACCGATGCCAGTCAAGTGGGGTGTGTGTGGCCCAGTTAGTGGCAACGAGGGAGACTGTGGTTGGAGTCCCCTCGCTGTGTCTCTAAAAGAACCAAGATGAACAAGTCATGGCTCTCAGAGGACTTTTCTTCCCCTGGGTCAGCCAGGGGACGGGAAAGGCACGCGTATTTTTGAGAGTGCTTCATGCAAAGCATCTTTTTCTTTTTCAAAAGGGGGCTCAACCGATGCCAGTCAAGTGGGGTGTGTGTGGCCCAGTTAGTGGCAACGAGGGAGACTGTGGTTGGAGTCCCCTCGCTGTGTCTCTAAAAGAACCAAGATGAACAAGTCATGGCTCTCAGAGGACTTTTCTTCCCCTGGGTCAGCCAGGGGACGGGAAAGGCACGCGTATTTTTGAGAGTGCTTCATGAAAAGCATCTTTTTCTTTGTCAAAAGGGGGGGTCAACCGATGCCAGTCAAGTGGGGTGTGTGTGGCCCAGTTAGTGGCAACGAGGGAGACTGTGGTTGGAGTCCCCTCGCTGTGTCTCTAAAAGAACCAAGATGAACAAGTCATGGCTCTCAGAGGACTTTTCTTCCCCTGGGTCAGCCAGGGGACGGGAAAGGCACGCGTATTTTTGAGAGTGCTTCATGCAAAGCATCTTTTTCTTTGTCAAAAGGGGGGCTCAACCGATGCCAGTCAAGTGGGGTGTGTGTGGCCCAGTTAGTGGCAACGAGGGAGACTGTGGTTGGAGTCCCCTCGCTGTGTCTCTAAAAGAACCAAGATGAACAAGTCATGGCTCTCAGAGGACTTTTCTTCCCCTGGGTCAGCCAGGGGACGGGAAAGGCACGCGTATTTTTGAGAGTGCTTCATGCAAAGCATCTTTTTCTTTTTCAAAAGGGGGCTCAACCGATGCCAGTCAAGTGGGGTGTGTGTGGCCCAGTTAGTGGCAACGAGGGAGACTGTGGTTGGAGTCCCCTCGCTGTGTCTCTAAAAGAACCAAGATGAACAAGTCATGGCTCTCAGAGGACTTTTCTTCCCCTGGGTCAGCCAGGGGACGGGAAAGGCACGCGTATTTTTGAGAGTGCTTCATGCAAAGCATCTTTTTCTTTTTCAAAAGGGGGCTCAACCGATGCCAGTCAAGTGGGGTGTGTGTGGCCCAGTTAGTGGCAACGAGGGAGACTGTGGTTGGAGTCCCCTCGCTGTGTCTCTAAAAGAACCAAGATGAACAAGTCATGGCTCTCAGAGGACTTTTCTTCCCCTGGGTCAGCCAGGGGACGGGAAAGGCACGCGTATTTTTGAGAGTGCTTCATGAAAAGCATCTTTTTCTTTGTCAAAAGGGGGGGTCAACCGATGCCAGTCAAGTGGGGTGTGTGTGGCCCAGTTAGTGGCAACGAGGGAGACTGTGGTTGGAGTCCCCTCGCTGTGTCTCTAAAAGAACCAAGATGAACAAGTCATGGCTCTCAGAGGACTTTTCTTCCCCTGGGTCAGCCAGGGGACGGGAAAGGCACGCGTATTTTTGAGAGTGCTTCATGCAAAGCATCTTTTTCTTTTTCAAAAGGGGGCTCAACCGATGCCAGTCAAGTGGGGTGTGTGTGGCCCAGTTAGTGGCAACGAGGGAGACTGTGGTTGGAGTCCCCTCGCTGTGTCTCTAAAAGAACCAAGATGAACAAGTCATGGCTCTCAGAGGACTTTTCTTCCCCTGGGTCAGCCAGGGGACGGGAAAGGCACGCGTATTTTTGAGAGTGCTTCATGCAAAGCATCTTTTTCTTTTTCAAAAGGGGGCTCAACCGATGCCAGTCAAGTGGGGTGTGTGTGGCCCAGTTAGTGGCAACGAGGGAGACTGTGGTTGGAGTCCCCTCGCTGTGTTTTACATGCTTTTAGAAGGGCATGAAATGGCTTGGAGGTTGACTTTCATCATATGCAAACTGTTGGCTACCAAAATGCTGCCTTTCCAACAACTGTGGTTATAGGCAATGAGGAACATACTGATGAAGATGAGACGCAGATACCCGATTGGGATGACAACTTAAATATTCGGTCAGGGCAAGAAGAAACTCGGTCTGAGGGGTAGGGGAGTGCAAACACAACAATTGATGATTAAGTTCTAGATCACACCTACTGTCAACCCACAGTCAGACACTCGAGGAGGTCAACAGAGGCGGTGGAGGAGGATGCAACCGACGTCGAAGTAACCTGGCGCCTTCCTGGACACAGTCGGAGCACTGGTAGCACGTCTACAACTGCATCCTCAGCCACCACTCTGCCTCTGAGCATTATTCGGGGTGGATCAACAGGTCGCATGGCCTCTAAGCCTTGCCTAGCCAGGTCCTTTTTTGACATAGAAAAAGATCGCCCAAATTATGTGATCTGTAAAATTTGTCATGGTTCTCTTAGTAGAGGTCAAAACCTCAGCAGTTTGACAACTTCTTCCATGAATCGTCACATGAATAAATATCATATGGCCCGATGGGAAGCTCACCGTGCTGCAATGCGGCCTAGCGGAGCGAACCATCCACCGCCTGCCCCTTCCAGTGCATCCGCGCGCTCGTCATCTTCTAGGACTGTGGGGACAGCTGTCACACCTGTTTTTCCACCCACAACTTCCACCACTGTAACCGCAACAGGCAGTTTGCTTGGTAGGTCGTCAGTTGGTTTGGAAGGGGAAACAAGTGAGTGTGTACAGCTCTCTCAGACATCGATAGCACCAACTTTGGATGAAGGCAACATCATGTCTCCGCCTGCACTTTCCTCACAAAGCTGCATTTTTCCAGGGACACCCGACTCAACACCGTCTACACACAGCAGCCAGATCTCTGTCCCTCAGATGTGGTCAAATAAAAGGCCACTTCCTGCGACCCATGACAAAGCGAAGAGGTTGACTCTATCCCTCTGTAAGCTGTTGACTACAGAAATGCTGCCTTTCCGCCTAGTGGACACACAGGATTTTAGAGACCTTATGTCTGTCGCTGTGCCCCAGTACCAGATGCCTAGTCGCCACTACTTCTCTAAGAAAGGTGTGCCCGCGCTACACCAGCATGTCGCACACAACATCACCGCTTCCTTGAGAAACTCTGTGTGTGAACGGGTGCATTTCACCACCGATACTTGGACCAGTAAGCATGGACAGGGACGTTACATGTCGCTGACTGGCCACTGGGTAACTATGGTGATAGATGGTGAAGGGTCTGCTGCACAAGTCTTGCCGTCCCCACGACTTGTGTGTCAATCCTCTGTCTGTCCAAGTTCCGCCACTGCTTCTGCATCCTCCACCTCATCTGGGTCCTCCACCTCCGCCCCAAGCCTGCCTGGTCAGGCCACCAGCGTTCTCACTGCGCAGAAGGAATCACGCACCCCTCATTACTATGCTGGTAGCAGAGCGCAACGGCATCAGGCGGTCTTTAGCTTGACATGTCTTTGAAATAGGAGTCACACAGCGACTGAGTTGTGGGCAGCTCTGGAGACTGATTTTGATAAATGGTTGTCTCCACTCAACCTGCAGCCTGGTAAGGCCGTGTGCGACAATGCTGCAAACCTGGGTGCGGCCCTTCGCCTGGGCAAGGTGACACACGTGCCTTGTATGGCTCACGTGTTTAACCTTGTTGTCCAGCAATTTTTAACACACTATCCCGGCCTAGATGGCCTTCTGACCAGGGCACGGAAACTGTCTGCAGTGCTCACTTCCGCCGTTCAACCGCCGCACCTGAGCGACTTGCATCGCTCCAGAAGTCTTTCGGCCTGCCGGTTCATCGCCTGAAATGCGATGTGGCGACACGCTGGAATTCAACTCTCCACATGTTACAGCGACTGTGGCAGCACCGGCGAGCCCTGGTGCAATACGTCATGATGTATAGCCTGGGCCAACGAGATGCAGAAGTGGGGCAGATCACCCTGATGGAGTGATCTCAGATCAAGGACCTATGCACCCTTCTGCACAGTTTCGACATGGCGACGAATATGTTTAGCGCTGACAATGCCATTATCAGCATGACGATTACAGTCATTTACATGCTGGAGCACACGCTAAACACTATTCGTAGTCAGGGGGTGGGACAACAGGAAGGGGAGGAACTACAGGAGGATTCATATGCGCAAGACACAACAACATCACCAAGGTCCAGACGTTCATCATCACCAACGCGGCAGGCATGGGACCATGGGGGACAGGGATCAACAAGGGCGCATGGTAGCAGGTGAGATGTTGAGGAAGGTGCAGGAGGACATGAAGATATGGAGGACGAACTGTCCATGGACATGGAAGACTCAGCAGATGAGGGGGACCTTGGTCAAATTTCAGTTGAAAGAGGTTGGGGGGAGATGACAGAGGAAGAAAGAACGGTTAGCACCTCTATGCCACAAACACAGCGTGGACTTGGTGCGCATGGCTGCGCAAGACACATGAGTGCCTTCTTGTTGCACTACCTCCAACATGACCCTCGTATTGTCAAAATTAGAAGTGATGATGACTACTGGCTTGCCACACTATTAGATCCCCGGGACAAGTCCAAATTTTGTGACATAATTCCACCCATAGAAAGGGACGCACGTATGCAGGAGTATCAGCAGAAGCTGTTACTCGATCTTAGCTCGGCTTTTCCACCAAACAACCGTGCAGGTGAAGGGAGTGATTCTCCCAGTTGTAACTTGACAAACATGGGACGGCCTCGTCATCTTCAACAGTCTACCCGTACCAGTAGGACCGTATCTGGTGCTGGTAACAGCAATTTTATGGAATCTTTTCATAATTTTTTTAGACCCTCCTTTGCAAGGCCACCAGAGACAACAAGTCTGACACATAGTCAACGGATGGAGAGGATGATACAGGAGTATCTCCAAATGAACATCGATGCAATGACTTTGCAAATGGAGCCTTGCTCCTTTTGTGCTTCAAATCTAGAAAAATGTCAAGAGCTCTCCAGTTACGCCTCGAAGATTTTGTCGTGTCCAGCTGCCAGCGTTGTCTCTGAACGTGTCTTCAGTGCTGCTGGGTGTGTGCTGACAGATAAGCGCACGCGTCTGTCCAGTGACAATGTGGACAGACTGACGTTCATCAAAATGAACAAGTCATGGATCCAGAAGGAATTTACTACCCCTGTGTCATCCTGGGGAGAGTAAATGCTTGTGGATTTGGAATGTGCTTGATGCAAATCAAAACATCCTGTTTGCAACTAGGGCACAAGTGCTGCCACTGATAAGGTGTCTGTGTGGGGCCCAATTTTTGGAAAAAAAGGGAGACTCCGCTTGGAGTAACCCTTGCTTGCTGTGTTTTTTAAAAATGATACAAGATGAACAGATCTGAAGGCAAGATGAAGCCAACATCATGTCTCCGCCTGCACTTTTCTCACAAACCTGCATTTTTCCAGGGACACCCTACTCAACACCGTCTACAGACAGCAGCCAGATCTCTGTCCCTCAGATGTGGTCAAATAAAAGGCCACTTACTGCGACCCATGACAAAGCTAAGTGGTTGACTCTATCCCTCTGTAAGCTGTTGGCTACCGAAATGCTGCCTTTACGCGTAGTGGACACACAGGATTTTACAGACCTTATGTCTGTCGCTGTGCCCCAGTACCAGATGCCCAATCACCACTGCTTCTCCAAGAAAAGCATGCCCGCGCTACACCGGCATGTCGCACACAACATCACCACTTCCTTGAGAAAATCTGTGTGCGACAGGGTGCATTTCAACACAGATACTTGGACCAGTAAGCATAGACAGGGTCATTACATGTCACTGACTGGGCACTGGCAAACTATGGTGAGAGATGGAGAAGGGTCTGCTGTACAAGTCTTGCCGTCCCCACGAGTTGTTTCAATCCTTGTTCTGTATGTAGAAGTTAATACACTGCTTCTTGCCTCTTCAACCTCGTGTGGGTCCTCTACCTTTGCGCAAACCCTGTGTGGTCAGGCCACCCTTCCTTGCAACTGCGCACAAGGACTACCACACACCTCCTTACTATGCTGGCAGCAGAGCTCAATGCCATCAGGCGGTCAAAGTTTTACTTTGAAATGTATGGGAAATGTGAGTCACACCGCTATTACAGAGAATAGTAGTCAGGCAGGGTCAAAACATTAATTGAGGAACAGGAACAGAATGGGACGGCCAGGACTTAATCAGAAAACAAGCAGAGGTGAAATGCGTATCGGCCAACAAGGTACATAAACAGCAAGCAGGAAAAGTAGTCAGGTAACAAGCACACAAAATCATAAAACTGAACTGGGGGTAAAATTAACCAGAGGTTCATAGCTATGTCTGGCAGTGGTCTGCAGACAGGATGGGCATAAAAAAGGGTGTGGTGTCTTCCCATTGGTTGTAGCTGAATGATGGTATTTCATCTGTGAGATACCCACCAGCTACATTCAGCCAGAGATTCTGCATCTGTCAAGGTAATGCAGCCCAGTGGGTGAGCATAACCTGCGTCCACCTGCGCCGCTGGCATCGACTACTCTCCCATCATCAGCACTATTCATGAAAGGAACACGTTGTCACCTGGCGACCGGAGTACAAATTGACGGAGCGGACTCCGTTGGTGACTTAACAGCCGTGTGCGGCAATGATGCAAAACGGCTGCGGGCCATCCTCAGGGCAATGTGACACACGTGCCTTTTATGGCTCACGTGTTGATCCGAATTCTCCAGCAATTTTTAAAACACCATCACGGCCTACATGGCCTTGTGCAGCGGGCACGCTCGCTATGTGCTCACTTCCATCGTGCGCACACAGCAGCTCAACAACTTTCATCACTCCGGAAGTCTTAGGGTCTGGCAGTTAAACGCCGGAAATGCGATGTTCCGACACGCAGGAATTGGAATCTGCACATGTTGCAGCGTGTGTGGCAGCACCGCAGAGCCCTGCTGAAATACGGTAAGACATATAGCCTGGGATAAGTTGATCCAGAGGTGGTGCAGATCACGCTGCTGGAGTGGTGTCAGATCAAGGACCTATGCACCCTGCTACACAGTTTTGAAATGTCGACGAAGATGTTTAGCACTGGCAATGTCATTCTCAGCGTGACAATTCTGGTCATCTACATGATGGAGCACACTGTAATTATTATTCGGAGTCAGGTGTTGGGACAAGAGGAAGGGGAGGAAGTACAGGAGGAGTCATATGCGGAAGGGATAACAAGATCTACGAGGTCCAGATGGTCAGCGGCACCTATGCGGCAGTCATGGTGAGGGAGAGGATTAACAAGGGCGCATAGTATCAGCAAAAAGTGTTGATGAAAGTGCAGGAGCCCATGAAGAAATGGAGGACGAACTGGCGATGGGCATGGAAGACTCAGCAGATGAGTGAGAGCTTGCTCACATTTCGGTTGTGCGAGGTTGTGGGTAGAGGGCAGAGGAAGGATGCACGATTCTCACCTCTCTGCCACCAACACACCAAGGACTTGGTCCTCCTGGATGCACAAGACACATGAGCGCCTTCTTGCTGCACTACCTACATGACCCTCGGATTGTATGAATTTGAAGTAATCCTGAATACTGGGTGGCCACACTGTTAGATCCCCGGTACAAGACAAAATTTGGCGAACTAATTCCTGCCATAGAAATAGACGCACGTATACAGGAGTATCTGCAGAATGTGGTACGCAATCTTAGATCTACTTTTCCACTAAACACCAGTGCTGCACAGAGTGAATCTCAACACTTTGTCATGGATAGGAGGAAATGGTCTTTTACTTGTCCACATCGGAGGGACCGAGGGATGGCTGCTGTGCTGAGATGGCGTTGAGTACGGTGTCCCTGCACAGTTGCACTTTTGGTCATATCCCAAAATGAGTTGAAAAAGGACAGATGCTGTTGAAAGGGGAACAGGTGTGTTGGAAAGGGGAAAAAAATTTTGGTCCGTGGATTTGGTGGTTAAACAACTGTAACATTTGCTGAAGAAACAACATCTGTTACAGTGGGACTGGCAGATTTGGATAAAGTGGTATATAATCTGTGACCGCTATATAACAAAAATTAATAAGAAAAGAAAGAGAAAGGTATATATCACCTTCAGCAGTCAGTGTCCACCGTGCTCCCAGTTGGAAAAGGAGAGGTTGGCAACTTGAAGGTTTGTGGAGGATACAGAGCTGTGTGGCTATGAAACTAATAGTAGCCTGAACCGAGTTAGACGCCATTCGGATCTGGAGACTGTGAGCCCTGTTAGCGTCACAGGGTCCACATGCCCACCCAGCCCAGGAACTCCCTGTTAACAACACAGGGGCCATTGAGTACGCTGACCGTGTGCGTAGGGGCCACACCTGTGGACAGCAGGCGCATCAGCAGCAGCAGGCCTGTTAATGCCACTGGGCTGCACAAGCAGGACTGTTAGGACAGGAGCTGGTCTTAACCGTTCTGCGTTACCAACTGTGGTGGTGGCCTGCATCCACCACCCTATCCCTGCCTACCTCTGGCCTAAAGCCGCAATGGTTCAACACATGGAGGTGTGCTCTTTCGGAGCATAATAGAAGACTGCGCACCTCCTTGTTGGCTCCAGCCCCTTTTATAACCTGGGTCCGCCCCAAACCAGGGTGAACCACAATGCACCTCCTGGAGACAAAAGCAGAGTGACACGTCATGAGTGGCATAACTAGCGTCCTATTTGGAAACGCAACTTCAATGATGACCTCATGGCTGCCATGACCCAAACACCTCACCAGTCATCGTCTGACCATCAATAATGCGGTGACAAGTCATAGGTGTGGGCCTCTGCAAGCCATTTGGGAGGACACCTGATGCCCTGTGGTCTATATGGGACCCCCACATCAGGGCCAGGGCCAAAGAGTT
>NC_134357.1:250842549-250945049 GCF_048569485.1 Anomaloglossus baeobatrachus
GAACAAGTCATGGCTCTCAGAGGACTTTTCTTCCCCTGGGTCAGCCAGGGGACGGGAAAGGCACGCGTATTTTTGAGAGTGCTTCATGCAAAGCATCTTTTTCTTTTTCAAAAGGGGGCTCAACCGATGCCAGTCAAGTGGGGTGTGTGTGGCCCAGTTAGTGGCAACGAGGGAGACTGTGGTTGGAGTCCCCTCGCTGTGTCTCTAAAAGAACCAAGATGAACAAGTCATGGCTCTCAGAGGACTTTTCTTCCCCTGGGTCAGCCAGGGGACGGGAAAGGCACGCGTATTTTTGAGAGTGCTTCATGCAAAGCATCTTTTTCTTTTTCAAAAGGGGGCTCAACCGATGCCAGTCAAGTGGGGTGTGTGTGGCCCAGTTAGTGGCAACGAGGGAGACTGTGGTTGGAGTCCCCTCGCTGTGTCTCTAAAAGAACCAAGATGAACAAGTCATGGCTCTCAGAGGACTTTTCTTCCCCTGGGTCAGCCAGGGGACGGGAAAGGCACGCGTATTTTTGAGAGTGCTTCATGAAAAGCATCTTTTTCTTTGTCAAAAGGGGGGGTCAACCGATGCCAGTCAAGTGGGGTGTGTGTGGCCCAGTTAGTGGCAACGAGGGAGACTGTGGTTGGAGTCCCCTCGCTGTGTCTCTAAAAGAACCAAGATGAACAAGTCATGGCTCTCAGAGGACTTTTCTTCCCCTGGGTCAGCCAGGGGACGGGAAAGGCACGCGTATTTTTGAGAGTGCTTCATGCAAAGCATCTTTTTCTTTTTCAAAAGGGGGCTCAACCGATGCCAGTCAAGTGGGGTGTGTGTGGCCCAGTTAGTGGCAACGAGGGAGACTGTGGTTGGAGTCCCCTCGCTGTGTCTCTAAAAGAACCAAGATGAACAAGTCATGGCTCTCAGAGGACTTTTCTTCCCCTGGGTCAGCCAGGGGACGGGAAAGGCACGCGTATTTTTGAGAGTGCTTCATGCAAAGCATCTTTTTCTTTTTCAAAAGGGGGCTCAACCGATGCCAGTCAAGTGGGGTGTGTGTGGCCCAGTTAGTGGCAACGAGGGAGACTGTGGTTGGAGTCCCCTCGCTGTGTTTTACATGCTTTTAGAAGGGCATGAAATGGCTTGGAGGTTGACTTTCATCATATGCAAACTGTTGGCTACCAAAATGCTGCCTTTCCAACAACTGTGGTTATAGGCAATGAGGAACATACTGATGAAGATGAGACGCAGATACCCGATTGGGATGACAACTTAAATATTCGGTCAGGGCAAGAAGAAACTCGGTCTGAGGGGTAGGGGAGTGCAAACACAACAATTGATGATTAAGTTCTAGATCACACCTACTGTCAACCCACAGTCAGACACTCGAGGAGGTCAACAGAGGCGGTGGAGGAGGATGCAACCGACGTCGAAGTAACCTGGCGCCTTCCTGGACACAGTCGGAGCACTGGTAGCACGTCTACAACTGCATCCTCAGCCACCACTCTGCCTCTGAGCATTATTCGGGGTGGATCAACAGGTCGCATGGCCTCTAAGCCTTGCCTAGCCAGGTCCTTTTTTGACATAGAAAAAGATCGCCCAAATTATGTGATCTGTAAAATTTGTCATGGTTCTCTTAGTAGAGGTCAAAACCTCAGCAGTTTGACAACTTCTTCCATGAATCGTCACATGAATAAATATCATATGGCCCGATGGGAAGCTCACCGTGCTGCAATGCGGCCTAGCGGAGCGAACCATCCACCGCCTGCCCCTTCCAGTGCATCCGCGCGCTCGTCATCTTCTAGGACTGTGGGGACAGCTGTCACACCTGTTTTTCCACCCACAACTTCCACCACTGTAACCGCAACAGGCAGTTTGCTTGGTAGGTCGTCAGTTGGTTTGGAAGGGGAAACAAGTGAGTGTGTACAGCTCTCTCAGACATCGATAGCACCAACTTTGGATGAAGGCAACATCATGTCTCCGCCTGCACTTTCCTCACAAAGCTGCATTTTTCCAGGGACACCCGACTCAACACCGTCTACACACAGCAGCCAGATCTCTGTCCCTCAGATGTGGTCAAATAAAAGGCCACTTCCTGCGACCCATGACAAAGCGAAGAGGTTGACTCTATCCCTCTGTAAGCTGTTGACTACAGAAATGCTGCCTTTCCGCCTAGTGGACACACAGGATTTTAGAGACCTTATGTCTGTCGCTGTGCCCCAGTACCAGATGCCTAGTCGCCACTACTTCTCTAAGAAAGGTGTGCCCGCGCTACACCAGCATGTCGCACACAACATCACCGCTTCCTTGAGAAACTCTGTGTGTGAACGGGTGCATTTCACCACCGATACTTGGACCAGTAAGCATGGACAGGGACGTTACATGTCGCTGACTGGCCACTGGGTAACTATGGTGATAGATGGTGAAGGGTCTGCTGCACAAGTCTTGCCGTCCCCACGACTTGTGTGTCAATCCTCTGTCTGTCCAAGTTCCGCCACTGCTTCTGCATCCTCCACCTCATCTGGGTCCTCCACCTCCGCCCCAAGCCTGCCTGGTCAGGCCACCAGCGTTCTCACTGCGCAGAAGGAATCACGCACCCCTCATTACTATGCTGGTAGCAGAGCGCAACGGCATCAGGCGGTCTTTAGCTTGACATGTCTTTGAAATAGGAGTCACACAGCGACTGAGTTGTGGGCAGCTCTGGAGACTGATTTTGATAAATGGTTGTCTCCACTCAACCTGCAGCCTGGTAAGGCCGTGTGCGACAATGCTGCAAACCTGGGTGCGGCCCTTCGCCTGGGCAAGGTGACACACGTGCCTTGTATGGCTCACGTGTTTAACCTTGTTGTCCAGCAATTTTTAACACACTATCCCGGCCTAGATGGCCTTCTGACCAGGGCACGGAAACTGTCTGCAGTGCTCACTTCCGCCGTTCAACCGCCGCACCTGAGCGACTTGCATCGCTCCAGAAGTCTTTCGGCCTGCCGGTTCATCGCCTGAAATGCGATGTGGCGACACGCTGGAATTCAACTCTCCACATGTTACAGCGACTGTGGCAGCACCGGCGAGCCCTGGTGCAATACGTCATGATGTATAGCCTGGGCCAACGAGATGCAGAAGTGGGGCAGATCACCCTGATGGAGTGATCTCAGATCAAGGACCTATGCACCCTTCTGCACAGTTTCGACATGGCGACGAATATGTTTAGCGCTGACAATGCCATTATCAGCATGACGATTACAGTCATTTACATGCTGGAGCACACGCTAAACACTATTCGTAGTCAGGGGGTGGGACAACAGGAAGGGGAGGAACTACAGGAGGATTCATATGCGCAAGACACAACAACATCACCAAGGTCCAGACGTTCATCATCACCAACGCGGCAGGCATGGGACCATGGGGGACAGGGATCAACAAGGGCGCATGGTAGCAGGTGAGATGTTGAGGAAGGTGCAGGAGGACATGAAGATATGGAGGACGAACTGTCCATGGACATGGAAGACTCAGCAGATGAGGGGGACCTTGGTCAAATTTCAGTTGAAAGAGGTTGGGGGGAGATGACAGAGGAAGAAAGAACGGTTAGCACCTCTATGCCACAAACACAGCGTGGACTTGGTGCGCATGGCTGCGCAAGACACATGAGTGCCTTCTTGTTGCACTACCTCCAACATGACCCTCGTATTGTCAAAATTAGAAGTGATGATGACTACTGGCTTGCCACACTATTAGATCCCCGGGACAAGTCCAAATTTTGTGACATAATTCCACCCATAGAAAGGGACGCACGTATGCAGGAGTATCAGCAGAAGCTGTTACTCGATCTTAGCTCGGCTTTTCCACCAAACAACCGTGCAGGTGAAGGGAGTGATTCTCCCAGTTGTAACTTGACAAACATGGGACGGCCTCGTCATCTTCAACAGTCTACCCGTACCAGTAGGACCGTATCTGGTGCTGGTAACAGCAATTTTATGGAATCTTTTCATAATTTTTTTAGACCCTCCTTTGCAAGGCCACCAGAGACAACAAGTCTGACACATAGTCAACGGATGGAGAGGATGATACAGGAGTATCTCCAAATGAACATCGATGCAATGACTTTGCAAATGGAGCCTTGCTCCTTTTGTGCTTCAAATCTAGAAAAATGTCAAGAGCTCTCCAGTTACGCCTCGAAGATTTTGTCGTGTCCAGCTGCCAGCGTTGTCTCTGAACGTGTCTTCAGTGCTGCTGGGTGTGTGCTGACAGATAAGCGCACGCGTCTGTCCAGTGACAATGTGGACAGACTGACGTTCATCAAAATGAACAAGTCATGGATCCAGAAGGAATTTACTACCCCTGTGTCATCCTGGGGAGAGTAAATGCTTGTGGATTTGGAATGTGCTTGATGCAAATCAAAACATCCTGTTTGCAACTAGGGCACAAGTGCTGCCACTGATAAGGTGTCTGTGTGGGGCCCAATTTTTGGAAAAAAAGGGAGACTCCGCTTGGAGTAACCCTTGCTTGCTGTGTTTTTTAAAAATGATACAAGATGAACAGATCTGAAGGCAAGATGAAGCCAACATCATGTCTCCGCCTGCACTTTTCTCACAAACCTGCATTTTTCCAGGGACACCCTACTCAACACCGTCTACAGACAGCAGCCAGATCTCTGTCCCTCAGATGTGGTCAAATAAAAGGCCACTTACTGCGACCCATGACAAAGCTAAGTGGTTGACTCTATCCCTCTGTAAGCTGTTGGCTACCGAAATGCTGCCTTTACGCGTAGTGGACACACAGGATTTTACAGACCTTATGTCTGTCGCTGTGCCCCAGTACCAGATGCCCAATCACCACTGCTTCTCCAAGAAAAGCATGCCCGCGCTACACCGGCATGTCGCACACAACATCACCACTTCCTTGAGAAAATCTGTGTGCGACAGGGTGCATTTCAACACAGATACTTGGACCAGTAAGCATAGACAGGGTCATTACATGTCACTGACTGGGCACTGGCAAACTATGGTGAGAGATGGAGAAGGGTCTGCTGTACAAGTCTTGCCGTCCCCACGAGTTGTTTCAATCCTTGTTCTGTATGTAGAAGTTAATACACTGCTTCTGCCTCTTCAACCTCGTGTGGGTCCTCTACCTTTGCGCAAACCCTGTGTGGTCAGGCCACCCTTCCTTGCAACTGCGCACAAGGACTACCACACACCTCCTTACTATGCTGGCAGCAGAGCTCAATGCCATCAGGCGGTCAAAGTTTTACTTTGAAATGTATGGGAAATGTGAGTCACACCGCTATTACAGAGAATAGTAGTCAGGCAGGGTCAAAACATTAATTGAGGAACAGGAACAGAATGGGACGGCCAGGACTTAATCAGAAAACAAGCAGAGGTGAAATGCGTATCGGCCAACAAGGTACATAAACAGCAAGCAGGAAAAGTAGTCAGGTAACAAGCACACAAAATCATAAAACTGAACTGGGGGTAAAATTAACCAGAGGTTCATAGCTATGTCTGGCAGTGGTCTGCAGACAGGATGGGCATAAAAAAGGGTGTGGTGTCTTCCCATTGGTTGTAGCTGAATGATGGTATTTCATCTGTGAGATACCCACCAGCTACATTCAGCCAGAGATTCTGCATCTGTCAAGGTAATGCAGCCCAGTGGGTGAGCATAACCTGCGTCCACCTGCGCCGCTGGCATCGACTACTCTCCCATCATCAGCACTATTCATGAAAGGAACACGTTGTCACCTGGCGACCGGAGTACAAATTGACGGAGCGGACTCCGTTGGTGACTTAACAGCCGTGTGCGGCAATGATGCAAACCTGGCTGCGGGCCATCCTCAGGGCAATGTGACACACGTGCCTTTTATGGCTCACGTGTTGATCCGAATTCTCCAGCAATTTTTAAAACACCATCACGGCCTACATGGCCTTGTGCAGCGGGCACGCTCGCTATGTGCTCACTTCCATCGTGCGCACACAGCAGCTCAACAACTTTCATCACTCCGGAAGTCTTAGGGTCTGGCAGTTAAACGCCGGAAATGCGATGTTCCGACACGCAGGAATTGGAATCTGCACATGTTGCAGCGTGTGTGGCAGCACCGCAGAGCCCTGCTGAAATACGGTAAGACATATAGCCTGGGATAAGTTGATCCAGAGGTGGTGCAGATCACGCTGCTGGAGTGGTGTCAGATCAAGGACCTATGCACCCTGCTACACAGTTTTGAAATGTCGACGAAGATGTTTAGCACTGGCAATGTCATTCTCAGCGTGACAATTCTGGTCATCTACATGATGGAGCACACTGTAATTATTATTCGGAGTCAGGTGTTGGGACAAGAGGAAGGGGAGGAAGTACAGGAGGAGTCATATGCGGAAGGGATAACAAGATCTACGAGGTCCAGATGGTCAGCGGCACCTATGCGGCAGTCATGGTGAGGGAGAGGGATTAACAAGGGCGCATAGTATCAGCAAAAAGTGTTGATGAAAGTGCAGGAGCCCATGAAGAAATGGAGGACGAACTGGCGATGGGCATGGAAGACTCAGCAGATGAGTGAGAGCTTGCTCACATTTCGGTTGTGCGAGGTTGTGGGTAGAGGGCAGAGGAAGGATGCACGATTCTCACCTCTCTGCCACCAACACACCAAGGACTTGGTCCTCCTGGATGCACAAGACACATGAGCGCCTTCTTGCTGCACTACCTACATGACCCTCGGATTGTATGAATTTGAAGTAATCCTGAATACTGGGTGGCCACACTGTTAGATCCCCGGTACAAGACAAAATTTGGCGAACTAATTCCTGCCATAGAAATAGACGCACGTATACAGGAGTATCTGCAGAATGTGGTACGCAATCTTAGATCTACTTTTCCACTAAACACCAGTGCTGCACAGAGTGAATCTCAACACTTTGTCATGGATAGGAGGAAATGGTCTTTTACTTGTCCACATCGGAGGGACCGAGGGATGGCTGCTGTGCTGAGATGGCGTTGAGTACGGTGTCCCTGCACAGTTGCACTTTTGGTCATATCCCAAAATGAGTTGAAAAAGGACAGATGCTGTTGGAAAGGGGAACAGGTGTGTTGGAAAGGGGAAAAAAATTTTGGTCCGTGGATTTGGTGGTTAAACAACTGTAACATTTGCTGAAGAAACAACATCTGTTACAGTGGGACTGGCAGATTTGGATAAAGTGGTATATAATCTGTGACCGCTATATAACAAAAATTAATAAGAAAAGAAAGAGAAAGGTATATATCACCTTCAGCAGTCAGTGTCCACCGTGCTCCCAGTTGGAAAAGGAGAGGTTGGCAACTTGAAGGTTTGGTGGAGGATACAGAGCTGTGTGGCTATGAAACTAATAGTAGCCTGAACCGAGTTAGACGCCATTCGGATCTGGAGACTGTGAGCCCTGTTAGCGTCACAGGGTCCACATGCCCACCCAGCCCAGGAACTCCCTGTTAACAACACAGGGGCCATTGAGTACGCTGACCGTGTGCGTAGGGGCCACACCTGTGGACAGCAGGCGCATCAGCAGCAGCAGGCCTGTTAATGCCACTGGGCTGCACAAGCAGGACTGTTAGGACAGGAGCTGGTCTTAACCGTTCTGCGTTACCAACTGTGGTGGTGGCCTGCATCCACCACCCTATCCCTGCCTACCTCTGGCCTAAAGCCGCAATGGGTTCAACACATGGAGGTGTGCTCTTTCGGAGCATAATAGAAGACTGCGCACCTCCTTGTTGGCTCCAGCCCCTTTTATAACCTGGGTCCGCCCCAAACCAGGGTGAACCACAATGCACCTCCTGGAGACAAAAGCAGAGTGACACGTCATGAGTGGCATAACTAGCGTCCTATTTGGAAACGCAACTTCAATGATGACCTCATGGCTGCCATGACCCAAACACCTCACCAGTCATCGTCTGACCATCAATAATGCGGTGACAAGTCATAGGTGTGGGCCTCTGCAAGCCATTTGGGAGGACACCTGATGCCCTGTGGTCTATATGGGACCCCCACATCAGGGCCAGGGCCAAAGAGTTCATTACCGGACCTAGTCTCTGATGCAGGAAGTGCCTGAGCATGCTCAGTAGCATGAAATACAGTCTCTGAAAAAAGACTATCAGCTTTAGCATGGTGTCTAGGCACAAAACAGGACTTAGACCCGGCACAGAATGCAAGCACCTGTGCAAAGAGGCTTTTCACACTTAGTGTGGGAGCATGCGCTGTATCCCGAAATGAAGACTTAGCGTCAGGAATGGCACAGTCAGGCTGAGCATACTCACTAGGCGAAACACTGTAATTATGCTGCAGCTGGGGTACATCGGCACACGCATGCGCACTAGCTGCCTCTCCACACTTAGACGTGGAGGGGAAATTTGTCTTGGAGATGCTGTCTATGAACAGAAGGAAAAGCTAAAGGAAGCCTGACTTTCTATCCCTCCGAATTATGAAATGCAGCAATGAATTCCATGAGTTTGCTATAACATTAGCGTAGCTAAATGTGCATGAGGGTGTGATGTAGAGGTGCTAGAAATAGCTTGTCACCAGTGGGGCACTAATGGAATACAACAGCCAGTTCTATGATGCCACAAAATGGCAGTATTTTGTGCTATCATTATAGCTTATTAAAAACAGAGCACGAGGTTGTCATGCAGAGGTGCTGCACATAGATTTGCAGTAGTGTGAATAGACAAAAGTACAATAGCCACGTTTAGGATACAACTAGGTACAGTGAGTGTTTGCTAGTATAATGGCTGAGTTTAAAAAAGTTTGAGTGTGCAATGCAGGCAGATGTCCTGCAAATATCGTTCCAATACTGTGAATTGACAAAAGTACAATAGCCACGTTTAGGATACAACTAGGTACAGTGAGTGTTTGCTAGTATAATGGCTGAGTTTAAAAAAGTTTGAGTGTGCAATGCAGGCAGACGTGCTGCAAATAACGTTCCAATACTGTGAATAGACAAAAGTACAATAGCCACGTTTAGGATACAACTAGGTACACTGAGTGTTTGCTACTATAAATGGCTGAGTTTAAAAAAGTTTGAGTGTGCAATGCAGGCAGACGTGCTGCAAATAACGTTCCAATACTGTGAATTGACAAAAGTACAATAGCCACGTTTAGGATACAACTAGGTACAGTGAGTGTTTGCTAGTATAATGGCTGAGTTTAAAAAAGTTTGAGTGTGCAATGCAGGCAGACGTGCTGCAAATAACGTTCCAATACTGTGAATTGACAAAAGTACAATAGCCACGTTTAGGATACAACTAGGTACAGTGAGTGTTTGCTAGTATAATGGCTGAGTTTAAAAAAGTTTGAGTGTGCAATGCAGGCAGACGTGCTGCAAATAACGTTCCAATACTGTGAATTGACAAAAGTACAATAGCCACGTTTAGGATACAACTAGGTACAGTGAGTGTTTGCTAGTATAATGGCTGAGTTTAAAAAAGTTTGAGTGTGCAATGCAGGCAGACGTGCTGCAAATAACGTTCCAATACTGTGAATTGACAAAAGTACAATAGCCACGTTTAGGATACAACTAGGTACAGTGAGTGTTTGCTAGTATAATGGCTGAGTTTAAAAAAGTTAGAGTGTGCAATGCAGGCAGACGTGCTGCAAATAACGTTCCAATACTGTGAATAGACAAAAGTACAATAGCCACGTTTAGGATACAACTAGGTACACTGAGTGTTTGCTACTATAAATGGCTGAGTTTAAAAAAGTTTGAGTGTGCAATGCAGGCAGACGTGCTGCAAATAACGTTCCAATACTGTGAATTGACAAAAGTACAATAGCCACGTTTAGGATACAACTAGGTACACTGAGTGTTTGCTACTATAAATGGCTGAGTTTAAAAAAGTTTGAGTGTGCAATGCAGGCAGACGTGCTGCAAATAACGTTCCAATACTGTGAATTGACAAAAGTACAATAGCCACGTTTAGGATACAACTAGGTACAGTGAGTGTTTGCTAGTATAATGGCTGAGTTTAAAAAAGTTAGAGTGTGCAATGCAGGCAGACGTGCTGCAAATATCGTTCCAATACTGTGAATAGACAAAAGTAAAATAGCCACGTTTAGGATACAACTAGGTACACTGAGTGTTTGCTAGTATAATGGCTGAGTTTAAAAAAGTTAGAGTGTGCAATGCAGGCAGACGTGCTGCAAATAACGTTCCAATACTGTGAATAGACAAAAGTACAATAGCCACGTTTAGGATACAACTAGGTACACTGAGTGTTTGCTACTATAAATGGCTGAGTTTAAAAAAGTTTGAGTGTGCAATGCAGGCAGACGTGCTGCAAATAACGTTCCAATACTGTGAATTGACAAAAGTACAATAGCCACGTTTAGGATACAACTAGGTACAGTGAGTGTTTGCTAGTATAATGGCTGAGTTTAAAAAAGTTTGAGTGTGCAATGCAGGCAGACGTGCTGCAAATAACGTTCCAATACTGTGAATTGACAAAAGTACAATAGCCACGTTTAGGATACAACTAGGTACAGTGAGTGTTTGCTAGTATAATGGCTGAGTTTAAAAAAGTTTGAGTGTGCAATGCAGGCAGACGTGCTGCAAATAACGTTCCAATACTGTGAATTGACAAAAGTACAATAGCCACGTTTAGGATACAACTAGGTACAGTGAGTGTTTGCTAGTATAATGGCTGAGTTTAAAAAAGTTAGAGTGTGCAATGCAGGCAGACGTGCTGCAAATATCGTTCCAATACTGTGAATAGACAAAAGTAAAATAGCCACGTTTAGGATACAACTAGGTACACTGAGTGTTTGCTAGTATAATGGCTGAGTTTAAAAAAGTTAGAGTGTGCAATGCAGGCAGACGTGCTGCAAATAACGTTCCAATACTGTGAATAGACAAAAGTACAATAGCCACGTTTAGGATACAACTAGGTACACTGAGTGTTTGCTACTATAAATGGCTGAGTTTAAAAAAGTTTGAGTGTGCAATGCAGGCAGACGTGCTGCAAATAACGTTCCAATACTGTGAATTGACAAAAGTACAATAGCCACGTTTAGGATACAACTAGGTACACTGAGTGTTTGCTACTATAAATGGCTGAGTTTAAAAAAGTTTGAGTGTGCAATGCAGGCAGACGTGCTGCAAATAACGTTCCAATACTGTGAATTGACAAAAGTACAATAGCCACGTTTAGGATACAACTAGGTACACTGAGTGTTTGCTAGTATAATGGCTGAGTTTAAAAAAGTTAGAGTGTGCAATGCAGGCAGACGTGCTGCAAATATCGTTCCAATACTGTGAATAGACAAAAGTACAATAGCCACGTTTAGGATACAACTAGGTACACTGAGTGTTTGCTACTATAAATGGCTGAGTTTAAAAAAGTTAGAGTGTGCAATGCAGGCAGACGTGCTGCAAATATCGTTCCAATACTGTGAATAGACAAAAGTACAATAGCCACGTTTAGGATACAACTAGGTACACTGAGTGTTTGCTAGTATAATGGCTTAGTAACAATGAGTTGTAGTGTGCAATGCAGGCAGACGTGCTCTGCAAATGTCTTTGCACTAGTGGGACTATAGCAAAGTCCAATAGCCACGTTTAGGATGCCACTAGGTACACTGAGTGTTTGCTAGTAAAATTGCTTAGTTTAAAAAAGTTGGAGTGTGCAATGCAGGCAGATGTGCTCTGCTAATATCTTTGCACTAGTGGGACTATAGCAAAGTCCAATAGCCACGTATAGGATGCCACTAGGTACACTGAGTGTTTGCTAGTATAATGGCTTAGTTAAAATGAGTTTGAGTGTGCAATGCAGGCAGACGCGCTATGCAAATGTCTTTGCACTAGTGGGACTATAGCAAAGTCCAATAGCCACGTATAGGATGCCACTAGGTACACTGAGTGTTTGCTAGTATAATGGCTTGGTTTTAATGAGTTGGAGTGTGCAATGCAGGCAGACGCGCTCTGCAAATGTCTTTGCACTAGTGGGACTATAGCAAAGTCCAATAGCCACGTATAGGATGCCACTAGGTACACTGAGTGTTTGCTAGTATAATGGCTTGGTTAGAATGAGTTGTAGTGTGCAATGCAGGCAGATGTGCTCTGCTAATGTCTTTGCACTAGTGGGACTATAGCAAAGTCCAATAGCCACGTATAGGATGCCACTAGGTACACTGAGTGTTTGCTAGTATAATGGCTGAGTTTAAAAAAGTTAGAGTGTGCAATGCAGGCAGACGTGCTGCAAATATCGTTCCAATACTGTGAATAGACAAAAGTACAATAGCCACGTTTAGGATACAACTAGGTACACTGAGTGTTTGCTACTATAAATGGCTGAGTTTAAAAAAGTTTGAGTGTGCAATGCAGGCAGACGTGCTGCAAATAACGTTCCAATACTGTGAATTGACAAAAGTACAATAGCCACGTTTAGGATACAACTAGGTACACTGAGTGTTTGCTACTATAAATGGCTGAGTTTAAAAAAGTTAGAGTGTGCAATGCAGGCAGACGTGCTGCAAATATCGTTCCAATACTGTGAATAGACAAAAGTACAATAGCCACGTTTAGGATACAACTAGGTACACTGAGTGTTTGCTAGTATAATGGCTTAGTAACAATGAGTTGTAGTGTGCAATGCAGGCAGACGTGCTCTGCAAATGTCTTTGCACTAGTGGGACTATAGCAAAGTCCAATAGCCACGTTTAGGATGCCACTAGGTACACTGAGTGTTTGCTAGTAAAATTGCTTAGTTTAAAAAAGTTGGAGTGTGCAATGCAGGCAGATGTGCTCTGCTAATATCTTTGCACTAGTGGGACTATAGCAAAGTCCAATAGCCACGTATAGGATGCCACTAGGTACACTGAGTGTTTGCTAGTATAATGGCTTAGTTAAAATGAGTTTGAGTGTGCAATGCAGGCAGACGCGCTATGCAAATGTCTTTGCACTAGTGGGACTATAGCAAAGTCCAATAGCCACGTATAGGATGCCACTAGGTACACTGAGTGTTTGCTAGTATAATGGCTTGGTTTTAATGAGTTGGAGTGTGCAATGCAGGCAGACGCGCTCTGCAAATGTCTTTGCACTAGTGGGACTATAGCAAAGTCCAATAGCCACGTATAGGATGCCACTAGGTACACTGAGTGTTTGCTAGTATAATGGCTTGGTTAGAATGAGTTGTAGTGTGCAATGCAGGCAGATGTGCTCTGCTAATGTCTTTGCACTAGTGGGACTATAGCAAAGTCCAATAGCCACGTATAGGATGCCACTAGGTACACTGAGTGTTTGCTAGTATAATGGCTTAGTTAAAATGAGTTTGAGTGTGCAATGCAGGCAGACGCGCTATGCAAATGTCTTTGCACTAGTGGGACTATAGCAAAGTCCAATAGCCACGTATAGGATGCCACTAGGTACACTGAGTGTTTGCTAGTATAATGGCTTGGTTAGAATGAGTTGTAGTGTGCAATGCAGGCAGATGTGCTCTGCTAATGTCTTTGCACTAGTGGGACTATAGCAAAGTCCAATAGCCACGTATAGGATGCCACTAGGTACACTGAGTGTTTGCTAGTATAATGGCTTAGTTAAAATGAGTTTGAGTGTGCAATGCCGGCAGACGCGCTATGCAAATGTCTTTGCACTAGTGGGACTATAGCAAAGTCCAATAGCCACGTATAGGATGCCACTAGGTACACTGAGTGTTTGCTAGTATAATGGCTTGGTTTTAATGAGTTGGAGTGTGCAATGCAGGCAGACGCGCTCTGCAAATGTCTTTGCACTAGTGGGACTATAGCAAAGTCCAATAGCCACGTATAGGATGCCACTAGGTACACTGAGTGTTTGCTAGTATAATGGCTTGGTTAGAATGAGTTGTAGTGTGCAATGCAGGCAGACGCGCTCTGCAAATGTCTTTGCACTAGTGGGACTATAGCAAAGTCCAATAGCCACGTATAGGATGCCACTAGGTACACTGAGTGTTTGCTAGTATAATGGCTTGGTTAGAATGAGTTGTAGTGTGCAATGCAGGCAGACGCGCTCTGCAAATGTCTTTGCACTAGTGGGACTATAGCAAAGTCCAATAGCCACGTTTAGGATGCCACTAGGTACACTGAGTGTTTGCTAGTATAATGGCTTAGTTATAATCAGTTGGAGTGTGCAGAGGACAAGAGGGTACAGTGGCAGGATTGTGGTGCTCTGGGTAGAGGAATGGAAGCCTGCCTTTCTATTCCCTCCTAATGGTGAAATGCAGGTAGGAAATCCCTGACCTGGGCTACACAGACGCTGTTGCTGTTTGCAGGACCTGTCACCTATGGCTCTCTGACCCTGCCGGTTGGAGCCCTTAAAAGGACTGCTATAAAGTGCTCTCCCTAAGCTGTCTAACGCTGTGTATGCAGCGCATACAGCTGTATCGGCTATAGGACTCAGGAAGACGGAGCTGCGACAGTGATGTCTGACACCAAAGACGCAGAAGGCAGATAATGGCGTCCGTGAAGAAAATGTCCGGTTTTATAATGCAGGGACATGTGACATGCAGATCCTATCACACATGCCGTTGCTTCTCTGGCTCAAAGTCCACTTAGCTGTGTGTGTGTCTGGGATTGGCTGACATGCTGGCCCGCCCCACAAGACGCGCGCGCTTAGGGAAGGAAGACAAGAAAAAAAAAAAAAAAAAATGGCGATCGCCATTATAGAAACAGCAGTGATCTGAAGGCGCTGTTCACGCACACTATACACTGAAATGTGATAATAGTTTGATTCACAGAGTGACTTACACTATTACAGCAGAAACCAAGCTATGATTTAGCTGTTTTTTGGCTGCTAGAACCGTTCTCGAACGTTTCTAGAACTACCGAGCTTTTGCAAAAAGCTCGAGTTCTAGTTCGATCTAGAACATGCCCCAAAATCACTCGAGCCGCGAACTGGAGAACCACGAACCACGAACCGCGCTCAACTCTAGTCGTGACTCGATTTGGAAAATTGATCCGGTGACCTGTTGCTGTATGGTCATCTCCTCTGTCTAATGTGCTAATACTTTTTTTCTCTATCCAAATGTTGATGGTTCAATTGTTTTTGTTCTCCCTTCTTGATGTCACTCCTCTTGAGGTGTTTCTCAATATCTGTTTTGGTCTGCCCTATCACTGCACTTCCTTACTGGCTATGCCTCTAGGTGGACTTGTGTTTAGGAGTTCCATCCCTACAGTAAGGGATTTATGTTATTGGGTAAAAAACAGTTTAGTTTTTGCAATGAGTCAGTTTGTCTTTTCTTCCTCTTTTAGATTTTTGGGAGATTTTACTTTATCCGCTTATTCGTAGCTCTATTTAGCTTTCCCCTATACTTTATGTGATCTTGTTTTGGTTTTCTCACTTTGGGCCTAATTATCTCCCTGCACACCTTCCTCTTCACTTGTTGTCAATGTGTTGTGGACTTCCCTCTGTTCCTTCAGGAGGTATGAGAATCCTCTTGATGGCCTTTTAGGGAGTCAGGTCTGAGGTGGTGTTTTGAGTTGTGCTGCTAGGGTCTTTCTATTCTGTGCAGTTACCACTATGTGTGTTTTACATTCACAACAGATACACAAAAGATCTAAATCTACCTCCTTACCTTGTGAGTTGAGATAATAATCAGGTGTTCTTTCAATTTATTGAGGTCACATAAAACTTCAGTCATTGTGAAAATATATTGGGAAGGATCTGTAAGGATATGTCAATAAAATAAGTCTCTTGGACACATATATATTCCAGCTGTCCTGATTTCAGTGGGACCGTCCCAATTTGTGACAAAAGTTCTAGTAATTTTGCTGTATCACAGATCAAAAAAGTTGGGTGTCCCCTATACTTCATCCACAAATAAGTGTTTCTGGACAATATTGTGGTGGGATGGGTCCAATTTGCCAAAGGCAGTGTTGGTTACTATTAGTGATGAGCGAGCATGCTCACCACTGATTGTTATTTGATCAAGCCTCAAGCATCTGAGTATGAAAATGTTTGAGATTCTAATTGACTTCCATTATTCTCGGAACTCAAGTCACGTCGGAGCATTCCCGATGCTCGATTGAGTAATGAGCAATGCAAAAACACTCGATCATCACTAGTTACTATGGATACTTGTTTAATTTTACAATGTGATAGTAAATATAACAGTATGACTAGACTATATCCAACATATATGGAAAGCAAAGCCACATGGAGACTAGACATGGTTTTAGCGTTTTGGACTTTCTTCCTTTTTAGGATTCACATTGATTTTACACCTTTTAAATTTGTGAGCAGAATGTCTAAAGGGTGCTTTACATGCTGCGACATCGCTAGCGATAGCTAGCGCGCGATAGCACCCGCCCCCGTCGTTCGTGCAACATTTCGTGATTGCTGCCGTAGCAAACATTATCGCTATGGCAGCGTCACACGCACATACCTTTTCAGCGATGTCGCTGTGACCGCCGAACAATCCCTCCTTCAAGGGGGAGGTGTGTTCGGCGTCACTAAGCGGCCACCCAATAGCAGAGGAGGGGCGGAGATGAGCGGCCAGAACATGCCGCCCACCTCCTTCCTTCCTCATTGCCGGTGGACGCAGGTAAGGAGAGGTTCCTCGTTCCCGCGGTGTTGTAAGAGAGTGAACTATGACAATACAGGGCGAGCATTAGGACCCTGCAGAGTCTGCCTGTCTGTCTGAGCGATAAACAGGAAGTAGTTGTGGAGATCCAGGAAATGAGAGAGGGAGTGTGGTGTCCATGGCAACGGGTTTGTCAACAGAGCAGGCGAAGCAATATAGACCTTAAAAAAGTTGGTTGTAAGCCCCGGTTGGTGAACAAGAGACTTGTTGGTGAACAGAGCCAGTGACGGCATCTGAGGAGAGTGAAGGGAAACAGAAATTGCGGAGACAATACCACATCACTGTGTGATAAGCGATCCAGTTGTGCGGACCTGGGTCCAACTGAAAGAGCGTCTGAGGAGAAGCTGAGGAGATGTTCCCCCCCTTGACAGAGCAAGTGATTGATGTCCAGTAAGGCCGTGAGTGACTGCGACAAGAGAGACGGCGTCCGGTGCCATCCCCATTGGAAGGATTCTGACAAGCCCTGGAGAGGAGTGATCCCCAGACTGCGTCCTGAGGCTACAGAATTAAAGTGCTGGACAGGTGACTCTGGCATTGGCTGATAGCTGCCAAACTTTGTTTTATTTTTGCAATAAGTACTTATTTTTGGCGCCAAAGTTTTATTTTTATTTTTATTTTTATTTTTATTTTTCTGGACTTGCTGCAGCCCACGTGGAAACACTCCGGTGTAAAGTTACATTGGAGTTTAATGGTACCATAGGTTTTGAGATGCCCGGGTATCCCTGTGATAAGTGTATAGTCATTATTAATTTAGTGTATTGTATTATTATCTGTGATAAGTTATACTCAGTGCGCCATCTCAGAGGTTTCATCAGGCCACCCTCACCTAATTTACATCGTCTTTCCAGTTTGATAAGTTTAACGTGTAGGTAAATTTGTTCCGGGTCCTAAATGTGATTTACATATCCTGGCATCTCTGAGATCGGTGCATTGATTTTCGGCTAACGCTTTGTGTGTGAAATTATTAATGGTAATGTTTTTAAGGGGATTTTGAGCTTATTATATTCTACATTTCACCGTAATTTGATCCCTATTTCAGTAAAATACTGTTGTTCATTTCTGCCTCAGTCTCGGTCTGTGACTCACTGGATCTTAATAGGACCTCTGGTCATTACATTTTTGGCGTAGTCGGCAGGATCCAGTGTTTGTCATGGACGGAGGCGGCGAGGGAAGAAATGATCCCACCGCATCAGCAGCCCCGCTGCTGGGTGCGGATCTTTTGGCAGCCTCGGTGAATGGGGGAGGGCATGTACCGGTAGGAGCTTTACTCCAGCACATGCCGAAATACGACGGGCGTAACATGGCGTTGCAGGATTGGGCGGAGAGGGTCCAGAGTATTCTGCGGATGTGTAATCTGACTCCCGCATTACGAGCAGAACTGGCATTGAATGCACTAGAAGGCGACGCTAGGCGGACGGTGATGGTACGACCTGAGGCTGAGAGAAGTACGTTAGAGAAAATTTTGGTACTGTTAGAGGGGAGTTCTGGGGGCCAGGCCCGTGTGACCCAACTTCGATCATTTTTCTTTAACCGCCCTCAAAAGGAAAGTGAGTCTCTGATGCAGTACTCTAATACGCTACAGGAAACATTGAATGAAGTGCAGCGACTAGACCCAGGGGCCCTGGGAGCGTTCCGGGAGGTAGACCACTTGCTCCGGGACCAATTCATCACAGGGTTAGCTAACAGGCTCCTTCGGGATAAACTGTATGAGGTGGCCCGGGCTACCCCAGAAATATCTTTCTGGCAGATTTACCAGGCCGCGGTGGAAAGGGAGGCAGAGTCCACTCTGGTAGTTCAAGGAGCTGTGGACAGTACACGGCTGGAGGGAGGCGGAATGCAATTGTCAGGAGCAGAAGGACTGGTAGATGTTGTACAAGCTCTGCGTGCTGAGTTGAAGGAGCTAAAGCTGGAAGTGTCTAAAATCAGAGCTGGGTCGTCCCCTACTCCCCTGGAGAGGCCACCAGCTACACCCTCTGGGATGGTGATTTCACCGACAGCCAGACCGCCCTCTTTGAATGACTCAAGCCCCCGTCCACGGGGAGCAGTCACCTGCTGGAGGTGCGGCCGCCGGGGACACATCTCACGATACTGCCGGATGTCCACAGTCCCCGAGACTCCTCCTCCGACGTTAAACTCCCAGCCGCTGCCTTGAGGGGGCAATTCGCAGCAGCCCCCCCCTCACAAAGCCCCCAACGGAATGAGCAAGATTTGTTTGCATGGAGTCCAGTTTTAGAAGCAGAATTTGAAGGACGGAAGATGAATTGCTTGGTTGATACGGGATCTGAATGTACCATTATGCATCTAGAAGTTTTCGAGAAATACTTCAGTCAACTAGTGGTTCCCGAAGATGGTCGAATGATAAGACTTACTGCCGCTAACAATGGCCAGCTGACGGTGAAAGGGATCGTGTGGATGAGACTGAAAATGTTTGGTCAAGAGCTGGGTCAGAAAGGGGTAGTGCTGGTGGACCACCCCCCTAGAAGAGGGATGGAAGTGACACTGGGAATGAACATTCTGCGAGATCTAAATCATCAGATGTATGCCCGTGAGGGACCCCGTTACTGGACTCGTGCTACAGGTCACCGACCGACACAGAGAATGTTACACCGCCTAGTGTTGAACTGTGATCTGCTGAAAAGTGCAGTCCCTGGGGGCCGGGTGGGCCTTGTCCGAGTGCCATCACGGACCACGATTTCACTGGCGCCCCGACAGGAGGAACTCTTGATGTTGCCAGTGGGGGCGGCGCAGAGGCTGAATGGACTTGAGGTATTACTTGAGCCAGCCCCAGAGAAGTTCTCTTGTGCCAAGGTGCATGTGGCCCGGTCTCTCTGACGATTGTGAAGAATGGACGGGTGCCAGTCAGATGCATTAACGTGTTGGAGGAGGCTATTACCATTCCTGCTGGGACTATCCTGGCTGAACTGTTCGTGCCAGAGGGGAAGATGCCTGACAAAGCGGTGTTTGAATTGCGGCCAGACCCACAGTCATCCTGGACATATGCGGTCGAAGTAGCAGGGGCTGAATCTCCTACCGAAGAATGGAATGGTCGTGTGATCATGGATCAAATGGGAGTAGATCGGGAGGAACTGACTTCCGTGCAACTAGAGCAGTTGGAGAGGGTCGTGTGGGAACATGAAGAGACCTTCTCGCGACATGAAGAAGACTTTGGTTGCTCACCAACGATTGAGCATGAGATCCCCACGGGGGACACCCCTCCCATTAGAGAACGTTATCGTCAGATTCCCCCGACACTTTATCAAGAGGTGAAGGGCATGGTCGCCAGTATGCTCGATAATCAAATAATACGAGAGAGCCAAAGTCCCTGGGCTGCCCCCGTTGTCCTTGTGCGAAAGAAGGATGGGACCCTCCAATTTTGTGTGGATTATCGGAAATTAAACGCACACAGTGTGCGAGACGCATACCCGTTGCCTCGGATTGAGGAGTCCCTGTCTGCATTAGGGCGGGCCAAATACTTTTCAACGTTGGACTTGGCGAGTGGATATTGGCAGGTACCAATGGCTGAGAAAGATCGGGCAAAGACAGCATTTGTTCTGCCAATGGGGCTGTATGAATTCAACCGGATGCCATTCAGACTCAGAAATGCCCCGGGGACCTTTCAACGCCTTATGGAACACTGTTTAGGCGACCTGAATTTTGAATCGGTATTGATATATCTAGATGACATCGTGGTGTTCGGAACGTCATTTGAAGACCATCTTGAGAAGTTGCGCCAAGTGCTCCAATGTCTCAGTCGCCATGGCCTAAAGATAAAACCAAAGAAATGTCAACTGTTCAAGAGTCGCATAGAGTATCTAGGCCATGTGGTGACTCCCGACGGGGTGTTACCCTCAGTCAGTAAGATCTTAGCGGTACAGGGGTGGGCACCTCTTCAGACTCTACGGGAGGTGCGGGCTTTCTTGGGATTGGCAGGGTACTATCGACGATTTGTGCCCAGGTTTTCACAAGTAGTGGGTCCCCTGAATGAACTTTTAAGAGGGTCGGTGCTGGGTCCTCGCAACCGCCCTATCCAATGGGGGCCTCAGCAGCAAAAGGCATTTGACGAGGTGAAAGCCGCCCTAACAAGTGCCCCTTTGTTGGCATATGCCAGGTTTGATACCCCTTTCCTGTTGTACACTGACGGTAGTCTTCACGGGTTGGGGGCGGTACTGGCCCAAATTCAGGATGGCCGGGAGCGGGTCATTGCCTATGGCAGCAGGTCTTTAAGGGACACTGAGCGCAATCCGGCTAATTATAGTTCGTTTCGCCTAGAGCTGTTAGCCCTTGTGTGGGCAATGACGGAGCGCTTTGCTGAGTATCTAACGGGAGCTGAGGTGTTGGTCATGACCGATAATAACCCTCTTGCTCACTTAGAGAATGCGAAACTGGGAGCGTTGGAGCAGCGATGGGTCGCTCGCCTTGCTAAGTTTAATTATCAGATTAAGTTTCGCTCGGGGCGAGAAAACGGTAATGCGGACGCATTGTCGAGGGTACCCCTTGGATTTAGGGGAGAAAGCATTGATGACCAGCTCGAGGACACAGAGACCCCTGACTTGGGGCAGGTACCTATCTTCCGCAGTGTGGTACATTCAAGTGGGGTGGCATCAGGGATGCCGTGTGTCCTGGGAAAAACACCATCAGATTGGGCAAAAGATCAGAACGAGTGTCCAGACATCTCGCGAGTGCGCACCTGGGTACAAAATGGGATTTGGCCGAGTGCAGAGGACAAGGCCCAACTATCAGCAGAAGGAATTAAACTATTGCGACAGTGGGATAAGTTATGTGTGGAACAGGATCTTTTGTATCGTAAGGTGTATCTGCCATCTGAGCTGCAACACCGGTACCAACTGGTAATCCCTGTAGGGATGGGTCCGGTGGTTGCCCGCGAGGCGCATGAGAAGGGAGCCCACTTTGGTAGTGAAAAGACACTTCAGTGGTTACAGCGAATCCTCTATTGCCCTGACTTGGGAGGGATGGTAGCGGAGGCATGTCGGCAATGTCGGGTCTGTGGGCTCAGTAAGAGTCCTGAGCAGCGGGCCCCTACTCAAACCATTAAAACGTCTGCCCCCTTGGAATTGCTCATGATTGATTATGTCCTGATAGGATACTCGACGTCTGGGTGCTCCTATTGCTTGGTAATGACAGACCACTTCACTAAATATGCTGTGGCAGTGCCGACAAGAGATCAGACAGCGGAGTCGGCGGCTAAGGCTGTGTGTCGTCATTTTCTCCAAGTGTTTGGGTGTCCGCAAAGGATACACTCAGACCAGGGGGCATGTTTCCAGGGGACACTAATGGAAGAGCTACACCGGCTATATGGCATAGCGCATTCAAGAACGACACCTTACCATCCCCAAGGAAATGGGGCCTGTGAGCGTTTCAATCGTACCTTGATACAGATGATGAGAACATTAGAGGAAGGGCAGCAGGGCCACTGGCCTGAGTACCTCCCTGAACTAAAGTGGGCCTACAACAATCGATTGCACGGCACTACGGGCTATTCACCACACATGTTGATGTTTGGGAGACCCGGGAGGGATATTGAAGATTTGAACATGCCAGATCCCTCCTCTGATTCCCCTCGGACTGCATCTGAGTGGGTTCGGGAACACCAGCGGCGACTGAGAGTGGTGCATCAGGTGGTGGGTAATAGACTCAATCAGGTGTCTCATAGGGACACGAGGCCTGTGCAGACGGAACCTTTCTCCCCAGGGGATAGAGTGTTGGTAAGGGTCAAACGACCGACAGGAAAACTGGCCGATCGATGGGAGGCGACCCCATACCTGATAAAGAGACGAGTGAACTCTGAGATTCCAGTCTATGAGGTCGAGCCCGTGGGGACAGGGGGGCTCACTCGTAATCTTCACCGTAACATGCTACAACGGTGCTGGTTTGAGGACGTGGCTCCCATTTCTACGGAACCAGAGGCTGTGTCCCAAGGGTCAGGTACTCCTGATGTTTTTGAGTTTGATGATGAGCCCTTCTCTGCGCCTGTTTATCTGCCCCCTGTGAATGATCTGCACCTGTGTGGAAAGAGTGTTGAGCCGGTGGTATGTCCTTCCGAGGGTGAGGGCTTGAGTCAGCCACCTGACATGAATAATGGGTCACGGGGTGTCGCACTTCACGAGGAGGCAGCGTCACGCCTTTCCTCTGATGACACTTCTGAAGAGACTCCTGCCCCTTCGGGGACAGAATCCGTTGGGCAGGACCTTCGGAGAACCACTCGACCTACGGCAGGAATACCCCCTCAGCGCTACGCACAGGATGATTTTGAGTGGGGAGGTATGTCGAGGACGCCAACCTCTAGTGGGGTGGCATGTAAGAGAGTGAACTATGACAATACAGGGCGAGCATTAGGACCCTGCAGAGTCTGCCTGTCTGTCTGAGCGATAAACAGGAAGTAGTTGTGGAGATCCAGGAAATGAGAGAGGGAGTGTGGTGTCCATGGCAACGGGTTTGTCAACAGAGCAGGCGAAGCAATATAGACCTTAAAAAAGTTGGTTGTAAGCCCCGGTTGGTGAACAAGAGACTTGTTGGTGAACAGAGCCAGTGACGGCATCTGAGGAGAGTGAAGGGAAACAGAAATTGCGGAGACAATACCACATCACTGTGTGATAAGCGATCCAGTTGTGCGGACCTGGGTCCAACTGAAAGAGCGTCTGAGGAGAAGCTGAGGAGATGTTCCCCCCCTTGACAGAGCAAGTGATTGATGTCCAGTAAGGCCGTGAGTGACTGCGACAAGAGAGACGGCGTCCGGTGCCATCCCCATTGGAAGGATTCTGACAAGCCCTGGAGAGGAGTGATCCCCAGACTGCGTCCTGAGGCTACAGAATTAAAGTGCTGGACAGGTGACTCTGGCATTGGCTGATAGCTGCCAAACTTTGTTTTCTTTTTGCAATAAGTACTTATTTTTGGCGCCAAAGTTTTATTTTTATTTTTATTCTTCTTGACTTGCTGCAGCCCACGTGGAAACACTCCGGTGTAAAGTTACATTGGAGTTTAATGGTACCATAGGTTTTGAGATGCCCGGGTATCCCTGTGATAAGTGTATAGTCATCGTTCATTTAGTGTATTGTATTATTATCTGAGATAAGTTATACTCAGTGCGCCATCTCAGAGGTTCCATCAGACCACCCTCATCTGATTTACATCGTCTTTCCAGTTTGATAAGTTTAACGTGTAGGTAAATTTGTTCCGGGTCCTAAATGTGATTTACATATCCTGGGATCTCTGAGATCGGTGCATTGATTTTCGGCTAACGCTTAGTGTGTGAAATTATTAATGGTAATGTTTTTAAGGGGATTTTGAGCTTATTATATTCTACATTTCACCGTAATTTGATCCCCATTTCAGTAAAATACTGTTGTTCATTTCTGCCTCAGTCTCGGTCTGTGACTCACTGGATCTTAATAGGACCTCTGGTCATTACAGTGTCACACATAGCGATGTGTGATGCTACAGGAACGACGAACAACCAGTGGCATGCACCACCAACGGTATTATGAAAAGGAGCGACGTGTCAACGATCAACGATTTTTGACGGTTTTGCGATCGTTGATCGTCGCTCCTTGGTGTTACACGCTGCGATGTCGCTAACGAAGCCGGATGTGCGTCACTAACGACGTGACCCCGACGATATATCGTTAGCGATGTCACAGTGTGTAAAGCACCCTTAACTTAACTTTTGCCTGATATTTGTCTCTCTTCCTTTTGTAGATCAAACCTTCACTTCAGGAAAAGTTGCTCTTTATGTCCTTGCTCTGCACTCCTCATGCTCTGACCCTACTATACTTCCTAATAGTGCTGCCAACCTTGTCCAACTTCTCGAGACCAAGACTCAGGAAGAACTTGACAGTATTGGTAAGTTTATAAAAGTACAAGAATAGATTTTTGAATTTGAAATCTGAAATATCTCTTTACATCTGTAAATTTATTTTACCCCACATAACACCATCATATTCTGTAGTGCATTACGCTTTACAGACATCATCACTGTCCCCATTGGGGCTCACAACCTAAATTCACTATCAGTATAGCTTTGAAATGTGGGAGTACCTGGAGGAAACATATGTGGGGAAGACATACATACACCTTGTAGATGTTGTTCTTGGTGGGACCACAGCACTGCAAAGCAACAGTGCCAATTACAGAGCCACCATGCTGCCCACTTCTAACTACTGTCGTTTTTGAACCATAAGAGGAAATAATGAGTAGAAAAAAAATTGTACAAAAAATCTGCTCTTCTTACAGTTTGCAGCCTGGGTGCATAGACTTAGCTTGTACCTCATTTGAACAGCTACTGGAATGTCCCCCGGTCCTTTCATTTACCATCAATGTTCTGCCCATTTTCACAGCGTACATTTGTAGCCTGCCTGCAATCCAAAACCAGGACATCAGTTTATAGCAAAGGGGGACTGACAGGTGAGCTTCAAAGCATCTGAATGATTCGTTGATCCTGTTCGGTATGATGGCTGTCTCAGAATTTTCCTGCTTACTCAGCATCTCATGAACGGTATCTCACAGAGAGTTCTAATAATTTGGAGTCACACTTGCAAGAGTCTCTGGCAAGTGTGACTCCGGCCTTAGGAAAGAACCTGGACTTCGCATTCTAGCCTCGTCATGTATATCCTATTCCATGTATATCCTCTTTCATATATCCTCTTCTTCTACTTTACCTGTATGTTTCTACAGTACAGTGGCATCCCTGGGATATGGATGGGTGATGGCCTACAAAAAGCAAAAAAATGACAATGCCCTTCATAAATAAAATATTAACTCACTCACCTACCCTAAAACAACAAGATATCTAGCATTAGTCTTGAAAACCAAGATAAGAGACAGCTACCACAACACTGCTTTAGATGTTTTAGAGAACCTGGCAGATTGGTGTCCCAGTGGTTAGCACTGTTGTTTTGTAGTGATGGGTTCAAATCCCACCAAGAACAGCATCTGCAAGGAGTTTGTATGTTCTCCCCGTATTTGCGTGGGTTTCCTCTGTGTTCTCTTGTTTCCTCCCATACTCCAAAGACATACAGATAGGGATTCTAGATGATGTGGGGATGTCAGTAAAGCGCTGAGTTATTAATGGCGTTGTGTAACTAAGCATGATGATTATTATTAAATATTTTATTCTTATATTCTTTTGTGTGCAGCAAAATATGACCTTTAGTTAGGTATGTCTTTTATTATTTAAAATTGATAAAGAAACTGGAAAAGTACAAATGCATCTCAATAGATTAGAATATCATCAAAAAGTTCTAATTAAATACAAAAAGGTAAACACATATATTATATAGAGTCATTAAACACAGAGAGATCTATTTCAAGTGTTTATTTCTGTTAATGTTGATGATTATGGCTTACAGAAAATGAAAACCCAAAAGTCATTATCTCAGAAAATTAGATTATATATGACAAACTGAAAAAATTATTTTAAAGTCAGAAATGTTGGCACCTAATGAAAAATATGTACAGTAAATGCCTCAATACTTGGTCGGGGCTCCTTTTGCATGACTTACTGCGTCAATGCGACGTGCCATGGAGGCGATCAGCCTGTGGCACTGCTGAGGTGTTATGGAAGCCCAGGTTACTTTGATAGCAGCCTTCAGCTCGTCTGCATTGTTGGGTCTGGTGTCTCTCATCTTCCTCTTGATAATACTCTATAGATTCTCTATGGGGATTAGGTCAGGCGAGTTTGCAGGCCAATCAAATCCAGTGATACTGTGGTTATTAAACCATGTATTGGTACTTTTGGCAGTGTGGACAGGTGTCAAGTCCTGCTGGAAAATGAAATTTCCATCTCCAAAAAGCTTGTCGGCAGAGGGAAGCATGAAGTGCTCTAAAATTTCCTGGTAGACGGCTGCTCTGACTTTGGTCTTGATAAAACACAGTGGACCTACAACAGCAGATCACATGGCTTCCCAAACCATCACTGATTGTGGAAAGTTCACACTAGACCTCAAGCAGCTTGGATTGTGGCCTCTCCACCCTTCCTCCAGACTATAGGACCTTGATTTCCAAATAAAATGCAAAATTGACTTTCATCTGAAAACAGCTTGGACCACTGAGGAACAGTCCAGTTCTTTTTCTCCTTGGCACAGGTAAAACGCTTCTGGCACTGTGTATTGGACATGATTGGCTTGACACAAGGAATGCGACACTTGTAGCCCATATCCTGGATATGTCTGTGTGTGGTGGCTCTTGAAGCACCGACTCCAGCAGCAGTCTACTCTTTGTGAATCTTCCCCAAATTTGTGAATGGCCTTTTCTTAACAATCCTTTCAAGGCTGCGGTTATCCTGGTTGCTTATGCACCCTTTTGTACCACACTTTTTCCTTCCACTCAATTTTCCATTAATATGATTGGATACAACACTCTGTAAACAGCTAGCTTCTTTAGCAATGACCTTGCCGTCTGGACATCTGTCAATCATCAGTCTTCTCCATGATTGTGTAGCCTACTGAACTAGACTAAGGGACCATTTTAAATGCTTAGGAAGCCTTCACAGATGTTATGTTTTAGCTATTCTAATTTTCTGAGATAATGGCTTTTGGGTTTTCATTGGCTGTTAGCCATAATCATCAACATTAACAGAAATAAACACTTGAAATAGATCCCTCTGTGTGTGATGACCCTATATAAAATGTGTGTTTCACTTTTTGTATTTAATTACTGAAATAAATTAACTTTTTCATGATATTCTACTTTATTGAGAAGCTATAGTAAATGGTCAGATGATATGAATGGTGAGTCACTGTTAGCACGGTCAAAAGAAGGGTAAACCAGCTCAGCACATGATAAAAACTTCAGCATGCTCGGACCAACCCTCTGATATGTCAAACAGCTGAGAAGAAAGGGAAAAACTGTGGTTCCAGCTTCTACTAATGGTTATGGTCCTAAGAAACCCGCTGCTATTTGGCTACACTATAAAGGTTTATTTAAGTGTGGTGCTACTCATTGTTGAACTTGCGACCATGCACCACAATGTAATACTAATAATAATAATAATAATAATAATAATAATAATTAATCATAATTAATAATAATAATTAATAATTTTATTCATTTATATAGCACTATTAATTCCACAGCGCTTTACATACAATGGCTTATTTTCTTTTTATTGTAGCCCTGCTACACAATTTTATAACACATAAATACCTTTCAGAATCATGATTAAAAATGAGCAATCCCTCTGAGCTTCGCCGATCAAATCACTGCCCTGATCAATGATTCTAATCGAACCTATTTGAAATTTGATGTGTTATAAAATTGTGTAGCAGGGCTACAATAAAAAGAAAATAAGGAAGGAATGAAATAGGACATACTCACTGAGTATCCCCGTTACTCTAATGCTACTTCCTGGCCCTTAATTATCCCTGCCCATTAGCGTCTCTGATTGGCTGCAGTCAGACCGCACCCCCACCCTGTCTGACAGTTTTATATTGCTGGTGTTATATAAAATAAATAAATTTAAAAAATGCTGTGAGGTCCACCTATATATTGATACCAGCACAGATAAAGCATACAACCACAGGCTGAAGCCCCCAGCCGTGCGCTTATCTTGGATGTTGATCAAAATAAGAAGAAACACATGTGACTTTTTTTAATTTAAATAAATAATTGAAAAAAAACGGTGTGCGGTCCACAGCCAAGATAAAGCCCGACAGATTGATATCAAATGGCATATGTTAACCAGTAAGACATTTTAGATTTTTGGTCTAGGTACTAGATTTTTAGATGGATTGAATTTACGTTGCGATCAAATGTTTCATTATTAATGTTGTAATCAGTTTGTGTTTGCATTTCTTTATACTTTAATATATTATTTCTATGGTTTTATTTATATTTTTCACTTGTGTGTTTGAACATGTTATTTTAAATGACACCTGTTATTCATCCATGTAGAAATATAACATTGATGGGTATATTTTCCGTTCACACTTGACAGAAAACACTGGTTTGCATTTGAAACGCGTTGCCTTTCTGGCTCCCTGCTGTTCTATCAAATATCCATATGGTGTATGCTTGTAATTTTTAAAAGGATGAAATGAATAATTTATATTTTTTATACAAGTTCGGAACCTGGAACCATAGTTTTTCCCTTTTCTAAGCTGTTTGACGTCTTAGAGCGTCGGTCCATACATGCGGAAGTTTTCTTCCTATGATTGGCACCATATTTTGTTAGTTTTTTTCAAAAATAGATCTTCTATTGATATAGGAAAATGTTTTAGTGATTTGCTAAAGTTAAAATATGACATAACACAGATATGACTTCATTACAGAAAACAATGGTTCCCCTCTTACTACCTTTTACCAAGTTGGGCTTGATATGCTAGCTATGTGTGTGATGACCCAACCGTCAGCAATTACAGCAGCAAATGTTTCTGCAATTAATATCCTTGCAACTGGGCAGACATCTTCTGTGGGTGAGTTCTTGCATGCCTTTTTTATCTCAATGTCTTTTAATCCAAAAGCTAATGTCTGGGTAAATAAACCTATACAATATACAACACAAAACCTTTTATGACAATTCATATGATTTATATGGTTTCGAAGGTATCGTTGGCTAGACAGTTAAAGGCTGTGTGCACACAATGCATTTTTATCACTTTGTTTATGCATTTTTTAGTATTGTCACAAACTGCAAGCAAATCTTTATGCCAGCAAAGTCAATGAGAAACCTGAAGCATAATGCATATATTAAGTTTTTTTCCATGCAGATTTGGTGCTAACAATAATCTGCAGCATGTCAATTCTTTCTGCGTTTTTGCCTGCAATTTTTTCTATTCTCCATTGAAAACAATGAACAATGTATGCAAAACATGTGTTTTTCCTGCCAACAAATGCAGAAATGGTGCAGCAATTTTTGCAAACCTAATGCTCAATGTACGGACATAGGCAAAAAGTTAGAAATGGGGCATAAAGTTGAAAGTTTATTCCCTTCTTCACAGTTGGATATTGTTGGTTAGTGCTTGTGAAAATAAGCACTTTTGCAATTTACTGCTTATTAAAATTTGTAGCTGTTATTGAGAATTTAAAGAAAACCTGTCTGTCACGCTGTACTACAAAATGTCCTGAATGTAGTATAGCACAAACTCCGCTAGAAGGCAGCAGAGAGGTAAGAGAACTAAGTGACACTGCACAAATAGCAGACCAGGAGTAGTACTGGAAAATCACCACACGGTGGCAGTAAAAAAGTCAAAGAGCCGGGTTGGTAACGAGAGGTAAGGCCACTTTACACGCTGTGATATTGGTACCGATATCACTAGCGTGGGTACATGCCCCCATCGGATGTGCGACATGGGCAAATCTCTGCCCGTGGTGCACAACATCGCCCAGACCCGTCACACGACTTACCTGCCCTGCGACGTCGCTGTGACCGGCGAAATGCCTCCTTTCTAAGGGGGCGGTTTGTTCAGCGTCACAGTGACATCACAGCTGCGTCACTGAACTGCCGCCCAATAGAAGCGGAGGGGCGGAGATGAGCGGGACGAACATCCCGCCCACCTCCTTCCTTCCGCATTGCGGGCAGGAGGCAGGTAAGGAGAGGTTCCTCGTTCCTGCGGTGTCACACGGAGCGATGTGTGCTGCCGCAGGAACGACAAACAACTTCGTTACTGCTGCAGCAACGATATTAGAGAATGGACCCCCATGTCACCAATGAGCGATTTTGCACGTTTTTGCAACGATGCAAAATCGCTCATAGGTGTCACACGCAACGGCATCGCTAAAGCGACCGGATATGCGTCACAAATTCCGTGACCCCAACGAGATTGCTTGAGCGATGTCGCAGCATGGAAAGTGGCCTGTAAAACAAAGTACAAGGGGGAAAACGAAACTCAGTGTCAGAACAAAGCCACGGGGTTAGGGGTCGGTCATGGAGAAGTCAGAGACGAGAGACAGAACCAAGTCCAGGACGAAGTTAAAGTCAGAATATCCAAGGGGATAGGGAATGAAGGATGGAGCCGGGAGAGAGCTGACAGACACGGATTAGGAAATCAGGGGAATGTGGTAGAGTGGATTAGGGAACTCACCAGAGCCAGTTACACACGCTGTAGACATAGACTATAATTGGTGCTGCACAAGAGTTGCAGCACAAGAGTTGCAGCACCAAGATATAACGTCCCAGAAACCGGAACAAGGCAGAGAGAGGTTAACCCCTGATATGATCAGCCCGGTGCTGGAACACTGCCAGGCAAATTCCAGCCTGGATCATGACACTGTTAGGTGCAATATGCACCCAGAAGCTCTAGCAGTTCTGGGTGCATATTGCTAATCCCTGCTTACATGCTAAGAGGGATGAGTAGCCAGGGGAACTAACGCCCTTGTGACTAGTCCCTGGCCTCATTAGCATATCATATGGATCTTTAGAAATACTTTTTCTAGAGATCTCTTTATCTATGCTAGTGTATACAGGGACGGTTAGGCAGAGATTAGCAATATGCACCCAGAATCTGACAGGTTTCCTTTAATGCTTTACTTTTGTTTGCAGCTCATTGCCTAGAAGACCGACCACATTTGCTTTTTATTTCTTAATATTGGGCTGGAGAAAAACAAAAAGCCAACACTAAATGTTCACTACAGCACTAAAAATTCCAAACTGTACTTATTATATAAATTTGAGATTTTTGGCAAAAAAAAATTGCAATTTCTTGAGCTACCCCGCCACTCCACGGCAAATCTCTTTGGGTCAGTCCTACACTAAAATATTTTTATAAAATGTGCCATGCGGCCTCACATATGAAATAGTAGAACTGCTCTTAGCAGCACTTACTTGTTCTTTTTCAATCCCGTACCCATGACTGAATCATGGCTGTGGACTGCCCCAAAGAGATTTGCCATGACAAGGTGGGGTAGCTCAAGAAATTGCAATTTTTTGCCAAAAATGTCAAATTTTTATAATAAGTACAGTTTGGAATTTTTAGTGCTGTAGTGCACATTTAGTGCTAGCTTTTTGTTTTTTTACATTGTGCTGGAGATAGTTGGGATTAGGAGACAAAACTGGACAGGTTAAAAAATGTGCTTACAAGCGCAATAGAAAAGAGCTTGTATCAGCAGTGGTTGGACTCTAAGGCAAAATCTCAAGAAAAGCTGAATATTTTAATAAACAGTAAATTGTAAAATTGATTGAGTTACAAGAACCATCTGACAATACCCAGTTATGAAGATGGAAATAAACCTGTAAAGTTTATGATTATGATGGGCTCTTGTATATATATCACATCCAAAATGAAGATATTATGTATAAAAGAGATCAGATTACAAATTATTGCCTTATAAAGAAGAGCTGTCAATGTTGTGTGGCTGCCCTTTTTTATTTAAGAAAAGAATAGGAAGTCACAAACACTTTTCAGTACCGAAACAGCTTCTAAGAGACCCGTTAGCAGCAGTAGGGTACGTACTTCTGGGTTGTGGAATTATGTCATCCTTTAACCCTTTTTATCAAAACCCAAGATGTCACAAACTAGAGCAACGCAAGACTGGGCAATTTTCTGTTTTTGCACACTTGTTTTTCCCTCCCCATCACCCAAGAGCCATAACTTTTATATTCTTCTATCAACGTAGTTGAATGACAGCTTCAGATTTTTGCGACACGAGTTGCCGTTTTGAATTACACCATTCATTTTACCATACCGTCTTCTGAAAAACAGGCTAAAAAAATTGAAGTGTGGTAAAACATGAAAAAAACATCCGCAATTCCTACCTATTCTTATTTAAGTGGTAAAAAAGAAAAATAAAAAGGTTTGTGGTACCATTTTCCGTGACCTATAGATGTTTCTATTTTTCCATTCATGGAGCAACATGGGGGCTTATTTTTTGTATGGTGAGCTGACATTTTTAATGGTACATACAATGTTTTCATTGCTTCTAACTGCATTTTTTGGTGGATGGGCTGAGACCGCAACAACACAATGATTTGTTTTTAATCTTTAGGGGTTAATAATTTGATAGCTTGAACTTTTATGAACGCAGAGATGCATTTTTTTTTTAATTTTATTTTTAACACTCTTGGAGACTTGAACCTGCGATTCTCAGGTCACTTGTTCTATATACTACAAAACCACACGATTGTACCACATAGCTAAAATCATTATCTCCTATGAAGCCCAGCAAGTCCCTAGCTGCCACTGGAACCCATCTGCACCCAGAAATTGCATCACGGGGGCACATTCAACTGTACACCCCCAATTATACATCTAAATGCTGCAGAGCTTGACAAAGGCATTTAACACTAGAAGTCCCAGAAATTTCGAGCTCCCTCCTGAAGTCCCGAAAGAGGGTCAAATGACACTATACAATAAACTGAATATAACTAACTAGAAACGAAATGGCTAAACTCAATGGAAAACAACAACCTCCTGTGGTGCGACAGTAATAGCCTTAATTACAGAACAAAGACGGTGATTATAGGATGTTAGCTAAAATCCTTCAGGTCATTTGACCCATCTTTGGGTTCCAAAAGGTAGAAATGTTAAATGACCCCTCTCTGGGACTTCTAGTGTTAAGGGGTTAATAGCAGCAATTGGAACTTGGCTGTTGCAGGCAGGTGCCTGATTTAAAAATACAGAATGAAAACAAAAACCAGAACTGAGCTAGCCAATAAAATAGAACATTTGTTGAATGCATAAAACCAAGGCTGGTGCACATTAGATACAGAATAAACAGTGAAAAAATATCACACCGTCAACGCGTTTCTGTCCTCCGCAGCTCTTAGTCAATGCCAAGGTACTTGGTCAGTGACCTAGTTGAAATCTGCCAGGTATGGTGCAGGCTCAGCTCCTGAGCCTTCTCCATGCACAGAAACTCAACATTGGATGTACCAGAACATCTAATATTGGTAAAGGGTTTAAAATGAAGTTACTAAACACTAACAATGTAATAATTTTAGATTGGTAACTGCAGTGTTAATTATGCCCATAGCTCCGTCTTAGTTAAAATGCTCCCATGCTACCTTGTGCTATTTTACATGTTGACAAGCAGCTGTCATGAAGGGTTGTAGTGGCCCATGTAGTATGCTAGAATCCACAAAATGGAAGTTAAGACCTAGACCTGACCTCTTGCTTAGGCACTGCTAAGTACATCTCTTAATAAGTCATAATTTTATCAAATCTTCTGCATGTGGCTGAATTAATATCAAATCTGTCACCACATTTCACCTATGGAAACTATTATTTTGGGCATACATTGGACCACTTCTTAGCAAACCGTAAGCCCACATGATTTTTAATGAATATTCTGTTGGATGAATTGGAAACTTGAGATAAGGCACATAATTATAGGCCAAGATACACTTTATAATAGCGTCAACTCTCCTCTATTTGGGTGTAAAGTAGAGTTAAAAGATTTTTTTAGGAGGAAATTATTAAAAAAATTACCATGTTTCTTTGTAGATACGGCAGCTGTGTTAGTGATGGCATTTACTTGTGTGCTCGATATGGAAGATGTTCCCTTAGATATTTATGCAACGGTCAATGAGACTCTCGGAGTTCTGTTGGACTTCATCTTGAATTCTCAGAATGGTGGACTTATTGGCAATATATACAGCACTGGTCTGGCTGGACAGGTATTGATATCCTCATACTACTTTAAGTCATTATGTACTTTTTTGACAAAGAAATAATTTGATGTAGTATACTTCAAGCTCTCCCATTACTAATATTTTTTTCCATAGTGTAATCATCAAAAGAATTCATTATTAGTCTTCAGGTTATGTTCACCTTATTACATTTACACAGCCAACAGTAAAGGCTGCTTGACACGTGAAAGCACCCGCCCCCGTCGTTTGTGCGTCACGGGCAAATCGCTGCCCGTGGCACACAATATCGCTAGTACTCGTCACACGAACTTACCTGCCTAACGACGTCGCTGTGGCCAGCGAACTGCCTCTTTTCTAAGGGTGTGGTTCGTGCGTCGTCACAGTGACGTCACACGGCAGGCATCCAATAGAAGTGGAGGGGTGGAGAGCAGCCACAGGAAAGTCATGCCCACCTCGTTGCCGGAGGACGCAGGTACTGTGTTCGTCGTTCCTGTGGTGTTACACGTAGCGATGTGTGCTGCCTCAGGAACGATGAACAATCTGCGTCCAGCACCATCAACGATATTTGGGATTTGAACGACGTGTCAACGATCAACGATTAGGTGAGTATTTTTGATCGTTAGCAATCGCTCGTACGTGTCACACGCAACAACGTCACTAACGAGGCCGGATGTGCGTCACGAATTCCGTGACCCCAACGACCTCTCATTAGCGATGTTGTTGCGTGTAAAGCCCCCTTTAGGGAGCCTGATTGTAATTCATGCAACTCGAACCACAGAGATTTGCCTTTTGCACTAGTTTTCCTATGGGCTTTTTCACGTTTCCTCTGAAACCCTACAGTGTTGTGGTGTTAACATGCATGCCTGCAACAGAGGGCCGTTTCTGATTTATACTGTCTGTGACTCGGGCAGCATGAGATCAACTGTCTGGTTCCCTTTATAGCTGTTGAAAACGCTATTCTTTTGCACTAACCTCCAAATTCCCTTCATAAACATAAAAATACATTTACTCAGATTTTGAGATTTCATAACCCAGTTTTAATTAACGGGCACTGAAGTGAAATTTGGCAAATGTATTAAGAGGTGCACAGTTCTAAATAAATATGCCATAGACAGAAATTTATGCCATCTATTTACTGGTATCAATTTCTGATGCAATTTTCAACATAACTAATAGTAAATTAATCAGGGCATGGACAGCCTCACCACTCACAGAAGCCTAGCCAATATTTTAGACAAGTCGCTGAGTAAATATTGCAAATGGTGCTCAAATAAACAAATAATTGTTTTTTTTGTTTTTTTATGCCACATTCATAATACAAAACTGTTCAGGTATTCCCTCATAGAGTTTACTGATAAAGTTTTGTTTGCAGCCAGTGGCATAACCACTAGAGTCCGAATGGCACCGGTGCAAAATTTGGACTTGGATTCCCCCCCTCTGCATGCTGGTCAGATGTATGAGCCCTTGTAGACTCCTAAATCCAATAAAGATATACGACTTACTCCTCCTCCCCCTTCATTATGTTGTAATATCCCCATCCTGCACTAATGTCCCCCATCTGGGTCCCTTCCTGCTAAATATGTCCCCCATCCTGGTTTATATGTGTGAGAGTAGTTGGCTGTTGCTATCACATTCCTGACCCTGAAGACATCAATCACTTTGTATAGTGTATTGTAAATAATGTGTTGCATTTTTTGTAAGTATTATGATCTGTGAACTGTGATAACTGTGATGTATTTTAGTGTGTTCCTGTGTTATGTATAGTGTAACCTGTGATTAGAGTTGAGCGCGGTTCGCGGTTCGTGGTTCTCCAGTTCGAGGCTCGAGTGATTTTGGGGTTGTTCTAGATCGAACTAGAACTCGAACTTTTTTGCAAAAGCTCGATAGTTCTAGAAACGTTCGAGAACGGTTCTAGCAGCAAAAAGCAGGGCTTTTTACAGCTACAGTGTGCAGGAGCCATCGCTGGCAGCCTGCCACAAGCTGGTAACCAAGATAAACATCGGGTATCCAAGCAAAGCGCTTTGGTTAGTAACCCGATGTTTATCCTAGTTACGTGCAGGAAGCCCACACTTCCCCGCTCAGCTCACTCCTCCCCCTCCTGCCCGCGGCATGTATTGTACACATACATACATACATACATACACACACACACACACACACACACACACACACACACACACACACACTCTGCACACATGGTCCCGCTCGGCTTACCTGTGGTGATGAAGTCCCGCCATCCCGACCTCAGCGCTGTCACTGTCCTCCATGGCCGCCGCTTGTCACACCACCTCTCGCTTCCGACCCGAGACTGACTAGCGGTGACGTCACGGGCCTCTCGCGATACTTGGTGTGAAGACGCCGGTCATTGAACTCAGTGACAGGGGCTGTCAGTGTGCTGGAGATCAGCGCAGGTAATGTACCTCGCTGACAGCAGCACTTGTCATCCCCCTGCAGTGACCTGGGCTGACCCATTGATGTTAGCTCAGGTCACTGCACTGCTCTCCCAGCCAATGGGGAACATCCTGCTCTTCATTGACTGGGACAGTGTGGATCGTCATGGCAACCCCTTGGATTACACCAGACCTGGATTTGGTTTTTTTTCTAATAAATTGGTTAAAGAGGGAATGTTTTGGGGAGTGTTTTTTCAAATAAAAATGTGTTTGTCGTCTATTTTTTTTTATTACTGACTGGGTTGGTGATGTCGGGTATCTGATAGACGCCTGACCTTACCAACCCCAGGGCTTGATGCCAGGTAACTTACACATCTGGTATTAACCCCATATATTACCCCGTTTGCCACCGCACCAGGGCGCGGGATGAGCTGGGGCGAAGCACCAGGATTGGCGCATCTAATGGATGCGCCACTTCTGGGGCGGCTGCGGCCTGCTATTTTTAGGCTGGGGAGAGTCCAATAACCATGGACCTCCCTAGTCTGAGAATATCAGGCCCCAGCTGTCTGCTTTACCTTGGCTGGTGATCCAATTTTGGGGGGACCCCTACGTGTTTTTTTTTTAAATTATTTATTTAATTTAAAATAACAGCGTGGGGTGCCCTCAGTTTTGGATTACCAGCCAAGGTGAGGTTGCCAGCTGTGGTCTGCAGGCTGCAGCCGTCTGCTTTACCCTAGCTGGCTACAAAACTAGGGGGAATCCTACGTCATTTTTTTTTCATTTTTTTTGGCTAAATACAAAGCTAAGCACCCCTTAGTGTCACATGAAAGGCACCAAAGGATGCTCCACTTTTTCTCCATTTTTTTCTCCACTTTTTCTCCACTTATTCTCCACTTATTCTCCACTTTTTCTCCATTTTTTTCTCCATTTTTTCTCCACTTATTCTCCATTTTTTCTCCACTTATTCTCCACTTATTCTCCACTTATTCTCCACTTATTCTCCACTTTTTCTCCATTTTTTTCTCCACTTTTTCTCCACTTTTTCTACATTTTTTCTCCACTTTTTCTACATTTTTACTCCACTTTTTCTCCACTTTTTCTCCACTTTTTCTCCACTTTTTCTCCACTTTTTCTCCACTTTTTTCTCCACTTCTTCTCCACTTCTTCTCCACTTTTTCTCCACTTTTTCTCCACTTTTTCTCCATTTTTTCTCCACTTATTCTCCACTTATTCTCCACTTTTTCTCCACTTTTTCTCCACTTATTCTCCACTTTTTCTCCACTTATTCTCCACTTTTTCTCCACTTATTCTCCACTTTTTCTCCACTTCTTCTCCACTTTTTCTCCACTTTTTCTCCACTTTTTCTCCATTTTTTTCTCCATTTTTTCTCCACTTTTTCTCCACTTTTTCTCCACTTTTTCTCCATTTTTTTCTCCATTTTTTCTCCACTTATTCTCCACTTTTTCTCCACTTATTCTCCACTTATTCTCCACTTTTTCTCCACTTATTCTCTACTTTTTCTCCACTTATTCTCCACTTTTTCCTCCACTTTTTCTCCACTTTTTCTCCATTTTTTTCTCCATTTTTTCTCCACTTATTCTCCACTTTTTCTCCACTTTTTCTACATTTTTTCTCCACTTTTTCTACATTTTTACTCCACTTTTTCTCCACTTTTTCTCCACTTTTTCTCCACTTTTTCTCCACTTTTTCTACATTTTTTCTCCACTTTTTCTCCACTTTTTCTACATTTTTTCTCCACTTTTTCTCCACTTTTTCTACACTTTTTCTCCACTTTTTCTACATTTTTTCTCCACTTTTTCTCTACTTTTTCTATGGTCGGTCTACCCATTAGCTCTGCCATGCATACTGTAGCTCTACACCTACTGCACATGTTACTTTATGATTGACATCTCTTTCGTACCAGAGCTGTCTAAGCCTACTCTGACCCCATATTTGTCATTACTATATTGTCCTTGTACTGTATTATGACATTTGTATCATGTGTTTCATTCCTTGCTGTGTTGCAATTTTTTTGCTGCATCCCAATTGTACCTCTACATTGTTCGAGTTTATGTTATTGTTCTCTTACTCTTATGTGATACTGATTATTGTCATTTTTCATGATTACATGCAGATAAGTCCAATCTGACGAAGGCTCAGGCCGAAACATCATTTGTAACTTGTTTTGGACAAAAACATATATGCTTATGAAAATTTTTTTTTCTTAATACCGACCAATAAAGAGTGATTTTGCATTACTATCCGTTGTGACTTACTGACTTAGTCTGGGAGATTTAGAGTGCCGAGGTTAATCACTAATTTTATCTATTATTTCCTCTGAGCACCTATATACCAGTGAGCAGAGCTTCCTCTACAGTAGTTCTCCTGATTAGGCATGCCCTTACCTCATGAGCAGGGCATTGCAGCTTTGGTAGCAACCATTACGACATGGACTCTGCTGCTGTGGACCCGGGGAGAGTGAGTGCAGATTCATTGCACCCACACTCCTCACATGAAGGGTCCGCACTCCTAGAAAATGGGGGATACGTTCCCTGAGTGTCTCCCCCCCATATTCTAGACGGTCCAGAGTCGTCGTGGGACCCCTTTATTTTTTTTCTTACAATAAATTGGTGAAAGAGGAAATGTTTTGGGGACTGTTTTTTCAAATAAATTTCTTTTGTCGATTTTTTTTTTTTTTTTTTGTTAGTACTGACAGTTTATGATGTTGGGTATCTAATAGACGCCATGACATCACAAACTGCTGGGCTTGATCTCAGGTGACTTTACAGCTAGTATCAACCCGATTTATTACCCCGTTTGCCACTGCACCAGGGCACGGGATGAGCTGGGGTGAAGCGCCAGGATTGGCGCATCTAGTGGATGCGCCACGTCTGGGGTGCCTGCGGCCTGCTATTTTTAGGCTGTGAAGGCCCAATAACTATGGACCTTCCCACCCTGAGAATACCAGACCACAGCTGTCCGCTTTACCTTGGCTGGTGATCCAATTTGGGGGGGACCCTACTTTTATTGTGTAATTATTAATATTTATAAAATAATTATAAAAAAGAGCCTGAGGGGACCTCCACATTGGATCCCCAACCACGGTAAAGCTGCCAGCTGTGGTTTTCAGGCTACAGCCGTCTGCTTTACCCTAGCTGGCTATCAAAAATGGGGGGACCCAACGTCATTTTTTTTTTTAACTATTTTTTAAATAGAAAAAATTAATGGGCTTCCCTGTATTTTGATTGCCAACCAAGGTAACGGCAGGCAGATGGGGGTGGCAACCCATAGCTGTCTGCTTTATCTGCGCTGAGAATCAAAAATACCGCGGAGCGCTACGTCATTTTTTTAAAGATTTATTTTTACAGCACTGTGATGTCCAGCAATCAAAATACAGGGAAGCCCATTTTGTTTTTAGTTATTTAAATAAATAATTAAAAAAAATATATATGGGCTCCTGCTGCATTTTTTGTATTGCTAGCTAAGGGTAATCCAAGCAGCTACTGGCTGCTAACCCCCACTGCTTGATGTTACCTTCATAGGCAATGGAAAATCCAGGGAAGCATTTTTTATTTTTTTTGCCAAAAAACTACAAAAAAAGGACGTGAGCTTCGCCATATTTTTGTATGCTAGCCAGGTATAGCAGGCAGGTGCTGGAAGAGTTGGATACAGTGCCAGAAGATGGCGCTTCTATGAAAATGCCATTTTCTGAGGCGGCTGCAGACTGCAATTCGCAGCAGTGGGGCCCAGAAAGCTCAGGCCAACCTGTGCTGCGGATTCCAATCCCCAGCTGCCTAGTTGTGAAATTCATGAAATAATAAAAAAAGGGCTTCCCTTTATTTTTGGTTCTCAGCCGGGTACAAATAGGCAACTAGGGGTTGGGGGCAGCCGTACCTGCCTGCTGTACCTGGCTAGCATACAAAAATATGGCGAAGCCCACATAATTTTTTCAGGGGGCAAAAAACTTCTGCATACAGTCCTGGATGGAGTACGCTGAGCCTTGTAGTTCTGCAGCTGCTGTCTGTCTGGAGAAGAGCAGACAGCAGCTGCAGAACTACAAGGCTCAGCATACTCCATCCAGGACTGTATGCAGAATTTTTTTGCCCACCAAAAAAATGACGTGGGCTTCGCCATATTTTTGTATGCTAGCCAGGTACAGCAGGCAGCCACGGGCTGCCTCCAACCCCCAGTTGCCTATTTGTACCCGGCTGGGAACCAAAAATATAGGGAAACCCGTTTTTTTTTAATTATTTCATTTATTTCATGAAATAATTAAAAAACAAATGACGTGGGCTTCGCCCCATTTTTGTGTCCAGCCGGGTACAACTAGGCAGCTGGGGATTGGAATTCACAGCACAGGCTAACCCAAGGTTTCTGGGCGCCTCTGCTGCGGATTTCAGTCCGCATCCGTCCCAGAAAATGGCGCTCTCATAGAAGCGCCATCATCTGGCGCTGTATCCAACTCTTCCAACAGCCCTGGAGCCGGGTGGCTTGTTGGGTAATCATGAGTTAATACTGGCTTTGTTTTACTAGCCAGTATTAAGCCAGAGATTCTTAATGTCAGGCACGTTTGACCCGGCCATTAAGAATCTCCAATAAAGGGTTAAAAAAAAACACCACACAGAGAAAAAATACTTTAATAGAAATAAATACACAGACACACTTAGAGACGCCATCTTTATTACCCCCTGTCAGCCCTCCACGATCCTGCTCTTCTGTCTTCTTTCTAGTGTAGTAGTAGTGACGATTGTAGTGAGGAAGGATGAGGTTCACCAGCTCATCACTTGGGGCTGGGGAACCTCATCCTCACTACAATCCTCACTACAATCCTCACTAGTGTAGTAGTAGTGACGATTGTAGTGAGGAAGGATGAGGTTCACCAGCTCATCACTTGGGGCTGGGGAACCTCATCCTCACTACAATGCTCACTACAATCGTGCAGCCTTCACTCCGTGAGTGAACAGTGCTGGCTGTCAGCGGTAACAGCGGTACCGCTGACAGACGCGTTACCATAGCAATGGTGCTCTCGGAGCCGCGGTTAGCGGTGACGTCACCGCTAACTGCGTTGCTATGGCAACGGTGATCTCCGTTAATGACCGGCTGTGTCAGCCGGTCCCTAACGGAACGGGGAGTCGACCGTGTGGTAGAGCATGTCGCCGGTACACGGCGATACACATATGTGCACCGTGTACCGGAGAGATGCACTCGCAGGTCCTACATGACGTGTCATAGTCATGTGACCAGTCTGTAGCCAATGAGATAATAGCCACGTGACTGGTCACATGGCTATTTTGACGTCACGATAGGTCCTGCATCTCTGCTGGCAGTGCCGGTCGCCGGGAGGATTCAGCGAGCATCGGATGGAATAGCGGCAGGAGACAGAGTGCAGAAGGGATCGCGGGGACCGGTAAGTGTTATGGCAATGTTTATTAACTGTTTATGTACATTTATCATGCATTTTTATGTGTTTGTTATTGCCTCCCATTATAGCCTATACGTTCGAGTGCGGTTCGTCGAACGTTCAACGAACTGAACTCGAACGGGACCTCCGTTCGGCGAACCGCCTTGAGCCGAACCGGGACCAGTTCGCTCATCTCTACCTGTGATATGTAGTGTTAATAATGTGTAATGTGAAGTATGGTATAGCACTTGTGCGAACTTACTAGACCATAGTGTAAGGGGTGCTTCACACACAGCGAGCTCGCTGCCGAGATCGCTGCTGAGTCACGCTTTTTGTGGCGCAGCAGTGACCTCATTAGCGATCTCGCTGTGTGTGACACTGAGCAGCGATCTGGCCCCTGCTGCGAGATCGCTGCTCGTTACACACAGCCCTGGTTCGTTTTCTTCAAAGGCGCTCTCCCACTGTGACACACAGATCGCTGTGTGTGACAGCGAGAGAGCGACAAATGAAGCGAGCAGGGAGCAGGAGCCGGCGTCTGACAGCTGAGGTAAGCTTGTAACCAAGATAAACATCGGGTAACCAAGGTGGTTACCCGATATTTACCTTAGTTACCAGCCTCCGCAGCTCTCACGCTGCCTGTGCTGCCGGCTCCGGCTCTCTGCACATGTAGCTGCTGTACACATCGGGTTAATTAACCCGATGTGTACAGCAGCTAGGAGAGCAAGGAGCCAGCGCTAAGCAGTGTGCGCGGCTCCCTGCTCTCTGCACATGTAGCTGCATTACACATCGGGTTAATTAACCCGATGTGTACTGTAGCTAGGACAGCAAGGAGCCAGCGCTCAGTGTGCGCGGCTCCCTGCTCCCTGCACACACAGCTAAGTGGTGTGCGCTGGTAACTAATGTAAACATCGGGTAACCATACCCGATGTTTACCTTAGTTACCAGTCTCCGCAGCTTCCAGACGGCGGCTCCGTGCAAGCGCAGCGTCGCTTGCACGTCGCTGCTGGCTGGGGGCTGTTCACTAGTCGCTGGTGAGATCTGCCTGTTTGACAGCTCACCAGCGACCATGTAGCGATGCAGCAGCGATCCTGACCAGGTCAGATCGCTGGTCGGATCGCTGCTGCATCGCTAAGTGTGAAGGTACCCTAAGCAACAGTTAAGCGTTGAGACTAGCCCACAATGGGAAGGGTCAGTTGACAGGATAAGAAACAGTTGGTTCCAGAAGAGACAGTTTACTTGAGAAGTGAAGATCTAGTGAGCAACGGTTATGGACGGAAAGTCTGTAGGTCGTGAGGTCACATACAGTGGGTGGCTTGTGGCAGCAAAAGGAAGAAAGGAGACTGGAGACAAGATAATGTGAACCTTGAGAGTTTACTGAGACACAGCGTTCGAATAGTGTTAAAACGAGAGACCAATCCTTGAAAGGAATGCCCTGAGAAAAAGGGAGCTGGAGGACAGGACTCTAGTGGCTAAGCCCAATAGCTGTCAAGGTATTGGGTTTATCTTAACTGGCTTTTGACTGAAGTCAGCTTATTCGAGCAGATTCTACTTAAGTTATGGCAGAGAATAATTAATTAAGTAAAGAGTTGTTGAAGGAAATTAACTATTGATCTCCTTGTGAGTGTGAGTCGTCATCGAGTCGTGGGCAGCCGACGTCAGCAGCAGTATGCGGCCTGCAGAGGTCCACAGTGCTTGACCCATGACTATCACCCCACATCACTCTGCATATGTCCCCATACTGAGCAACATCCTGGTATATATGTCCCCCATCCTGCATCCCTCCCTGAGAAATATATTACCCATTCTGGTATATATGTACCCCTTCCTAGGCCCCACCCTGGTAAATATTTTCCTTATCATGGTATATATGTTCCTATCCTGGGCCCCTTACTGGTAAATATGTCCCCCTACCTGTCATATATGTCCCCATCCTCCATCCTGGGTCCCCCTGATATATATGTTCCCATGCTGGATCCCTTCCTAGTAAATATGTCTCTCATTTTGGCATATACTCGTATGTCCCCATATGTTCACATCCTGGGCTCCTCCTAGTATATGTGTTGCCCAAACTGTCATAGCCACTGCTGGCAATGGAGAGCTTTAGGAAGCATTTATTATACTGGACAATTGATCCTGCAGCTGAGTTTTTGACGATTCTAGGTTCTTGTGCTCCTTCTCCAGATCATCAATCATCTGGGCCAGATTCGCCCCCTGAATCACAAAGTGTGCAAATGGGATCTATGGTGGGGCAAAAAATGCTATATGGCCAATAGTAATGTGATGCTGAGTCACTACTCATAGATACACCATGAAGCAGGGGAGTCAAGAGGTTAAGATAAAACACCAAGAGAGATTGCCAAAGAGAGAGATAAGACAAAGGAGTAATCAGGTCTAGTAGAGGGAGAACATACTAGCCACTGCTCAATACATGATGCTTGATCAAATATCGCGAGTGTTTGAGCGCCATGCTCGAGTCCCCTCCCACATGTTTCATGACTGTTTTTCAGTAATAGAACATGAGTGGATTGCCTGCAAATCATGGTAATGCCGTAGCTGTTACGGGGGGCTGTCTGATAATAAAACCTAAAGGAGTAACAGACAGTCAGGGTCCACCGTGCAAAGGCTCTGCTGCAGACTATGGCAGAGTGCAATACCTCTGTTAAACTCACAGAGGAATATAATTAGTAAATAAGGCAATTCCTCCCTTACTTGGAGGGTGTGTGGAATGGTCTCTGTTAATAATCACAGAGACAAAGGTAGTGAGTGTGAAATGGCACCTACCTAGGTCCGTTCCTCTAGTGGTGCCAGGAAATGGACAGCAGCGTAAGCCGCACAAAGCTCCTGCCTGCGTTCGCTCCACTAGTGTGCAAGGACACGAACCACTAGATATGGCACCTGCCTAGGTCCGCTCTTCTAGTGGTGCAAAAGAGACGAACAGCAGCGTAAGCCGCACAAAGCTCCTACCTGCATTCGCTCCACTAGTGTGCGAGGACACGAACCACTAGATATGGCACCTGCCTAGGTCCGCTCTTCTAGTGGTGCAAAAGAGACGGACAGCAGCATAAGCCGCACAAAGCTCCTACCTCTGTTCGCTCCCCTAGTGTGCGAGGATACGAACAACTGCCAGACACAGTATAAGGAACGTTACCCTAGCAGCAACGTCCACCTACGAGTAGAATCACAAGGCCCAGCCAGACCATGTGCCTCAGGCACCTGCCTATGTCCGCTCCCCTAAGAGGTATGGATACGGACTGCAGCCGAAGCTGTAATGTATAAGAACGCTACCCTGCAGGTAGCGCTCACCTAGCATAGACAGAGAGATGCCTAGAGGAACGTGCACAGAGCGTCTACTCTCATGCATGAACCAAGAGGACTGAGCACCGTGCGTCGTGCGTCAGGGTCTTATATAGACTCTATGCCTCATCCAAGATGGAGGACACCAGAGCCAATCCGCTGCCAGAACGACAGGAATGACGTCACGCTGGCCTATCACCGAGCAAAGCGTCACAAGCACATGACCAGCGACCAATCGGCATAGAAGGTGTCAGAGACATGTGACCACGTGTCACAAGCACATGACCAGCAGCCAATCGGCATAGAAGGTGTCAGAGACATGTGACCTCGTGTCAGCGATGATGTCACCCGCACATGTGCAATGGCTCCAAGATAGGACTTAGTCTCCAGCGCTTGCACATGTGCAGTAGCAAGAAATCTGGACATAGACTCCAGTGTCACAGCAACCGTAACAGTACCTCCCCCTCAAGGGCCCCCCTCCCGGCGACGCAGGTAATCGGCAACTAAGTCGGGAGCATGGACAGCCTCCTCAGGCTCCCAAGAGCGATGTTCCGGGCTGTAGCCCTCCCAATCTATCAAGAAGAACCTGCGCCCTCTAACCATCTTAGAACCAACTATGGCTCGTACCTCATAGCTAGAGCGAGAGGAATCAGAGGCAGGAGAGTGCACTTCACGAGCGTGAGGTAAAATAGCCGGCTTTAGCAGTGAGACATGGAATTTGTCATGGATCCTAAGATGGACGGGTAACTTCAATTGGTAGACTACAGGATTTACCTGTCAAAGAACCTCATAAGGACCCAGGAAGCGAGGAGCAAATTTGACAGAGCTCACTCTAAGTCTCACGTGTTTTGCAGAGAGCCACACAAAGTCCCCCGGAGAAAAGACAGGAGCCGGGCGACGAAACCGATCGGACACCGTCTTCATACGGTCCTTAGCTGCTTGGATCGACTCTTGAGTCCGATCCCAAACCTCTCTGGCATTAGTTGCCCAGTCGTCCACAAGAGGAGGAGGTGCAGCAGTGGGAAACGGTACCGGTACCCTAGGGTGTTGCCCATTTTTGAGTACGAATGGTGTCTGCCCAGTGGCCTCAGCCAGCGAATTGTTAAGGGCAAATTCTGCCCAGGGTAGGAGGGAGGACCAGTTATCGTGGTTCTCAGCAACAAAGTGTCGAAGGTATATAATCATGGATTGATTGGTACGCTCAACCAAACCATTGGTCTCCGGATGGTATGCCGAAGAGAGATTCAACTCAATTTGCAGAAGGCTACAAAGATCTCGCCAGAAACGGGAAGCAAATTGCGGGCCTCTATCACAAATGATACGATCTGGCATCCCGTGAAGCCTAAAGACATGCTTGAGGAATAGTTTGGCTAGTACCCTGGAAGATGGGATTCTCGATAACGGTACGAGATGAACCATCCGGGAGAAATGGTCCGTAATGACCTACACAAATCTATGTCCCTGTGAACACGGAATTCTCGATAACGGTACGAGATGAACCATCTGGGAGAAATGGTCCGTAATGACCCACACAAATCTATGTCCCTGTGAACACGGAAGATCACCCACAAAGTCCATGCCTACCACCTCCCATGGTCTATCTGGCACTGGTAAAGGATGCAAGAGCCCAGCCGGTCTCTGCCGTAATGGACGGTTGCGAGCACACGAGTAGCAGGAACCGACATATCTCTTTACGTGGCTGGCTAAGTGTGGCCACCAATACCACCCCTCCAGTAACTCTCGTGTCCGCCTAATACCAAAATGCCCACCCACCTTTGAGGTGTGGGCCCACGACAGTATATCATTCTGTCGATCAGGCGGAACAAAGGTCTTGCCCGGTGGGATTTGGTCTAACGTCACAGGGAAGAGCGTATGAAAAACCCTGGAGGGAAGGATAAGACGAGGTTCGTCAATCTCTTCCTGGGTAGAAACCATAGAGCGAGAGAGGGCGTCTGCCTTGTTATTCTTACTCCCAGATAGATAGTTGATGGAGAAGTGAAAGCGGGAGAAAAACAAGGACCAGCGGGCTTGGCGAGGAGTCAGACGCTGAGCGGTTTGAAAGTACGTCAGATTCTTATGGTCTGTATAGACCTGGAAAGGATGTTTTGCTCCTTCCAGCAAGTGACGCCACTCCTCCAAGGCTAATCTCAGGGCGAGCAGTTCCCTATCCCCAATGGTATAGTTTCTCTCTGCCAGTGAAAAGGTTTTAGCAAAGAAGAAACACGGCCTTTTTCTACCTGCACCGTTCTTTTGATACAAGACCACACCAGCACCCACTGAAGAGGCATCAACCTCCAAGAGGAAGGGCTTATTCTCATCGGGTCTTTGAAGAACGGGAGCAGTTGAAAAGTGTCTTTTTACTGCCTCAAAAGCCTGAGATGTCTCAGTAGACCAGACTTTGGGATTAGCACCTTTCTTAGTCAAGGCCACCAAAGGGGCCACCAAAGTAGAGAAATGGGGTATGAACTGCCTGTAATAATTTATGAATCCTAAGAAGCGTTGCACCGCCTTCAAGGAATGAGGTTCGGACCATTCCAGGACAGCAGAGAGCTTCGCAGGATCCATAGCCAGACCCTCTTGTGAGATAATGTAGCCCAAAAAAGGCAAGGATGACTGCTCGAATACACATTTTTCGAGTTTAGCGAACAATGAGTGCTCCCTTAAACAGGAAAGGACACGAACGACATCCTGACGATGAATCTCCAGATCAGGAGAAAAAATCAGGATGTCGTCCAGATACACCACTACAGAGGATAACAGTAAATCCCTGAGCACATCGTTTACGAAGTCCTGAAATACTGCGGGTGCATTACATAAACCAAAAGGCATGACGAGGTATTCATAGTGACCGTCTCAGGTGTTAAAAGCGGTCTTCCATTCGTCACCCTCTCGAATTCGTACCAAGTTATACGCACCCCGCAGATCCAACTTCGTAAAAACTTGAGCTCCCCTCAGTCTGTCAAAGAGCTCTGAAATTAAAGGTAACGGGTATTTGTTCTTTATTGTGATTGCGTTGAGACGCCTGTAATCTATGCAGGGACGCAAATCACCCTCTTTCTTCCGAACAAAGAAAAACCCAGCTCCCACGGGAGAGACAGACTTACGAATGAACCCCTTCTCTAAACTCTCTCTTATATAGGTCGACATGGCCTCCGACTCAGGTATCGACAGGGGGTAAACCCTGCCTTTAGGTGGAACCGAACCTGGGATAAGGTCTATGGCACAGTCATACAGCCTATGGGGTGGAAGAACCTCAGCTCCCTGTTTGGAGAACACGTCAGAGAAATCCAAATAGGGTGTAGGTATGGGAGAGAGATGAATTGATGCAACCGCAACGACCTTAGGTGGTAAGGGAAGACATCGGGACTGACATTTCGAACCCCAACTAATAATGCTGTCGGACTCCCAGTCAATGTGAGGAGCATGAGTCCGAAGCCATGGGAGACCCAGAAGGACGTCGTCTATACCCTCAGGCAAAACAAGAAAAGAAATCTCCTCTATGTGACCCTGAGACAGGGAAAGGCGCAAGGGAACTGTCCTCAATGTAATGGAGTCAGACAACATAGTTCCATTAACAACACGGACAGGAATAGGCGCCTCTAACATGATAGAGGGAATATTGTGTCTCTTTACAAATCCTGAGGACACAAAAGTCCCGTCAGCTCCGGAATCCACAAAAGCCATAATAGGCCATGTATTCTCAGAGAATGAGAGCTGACCTGGGATACTACACTTAGAGGGTGAAGAAGACGTCTCTAGTAACCCCACTCTAATGGTTACTAGGCCTGGGAGTTTCCCTGACGGCTAGGACACTTGTTGGCATAGTGCCCAGCCTGACGACGTACGTAACATATAGGAGGACCAGACTTGCGTAGTCTGGAGGACGTATGACCTAACTCCATAGGAGTGGGAGATGTTTCAGATGCTGAGGAAGATGGTAGTGGACCCTCAACAACTGGAATAGCCTGATGCTTAGGGCGTGAGGCAGAGACCTCGAGTCTACGTTCCCTATGGCGTACGTCGATCCTCGTTGCTACTGTGATCAAGTCTTCCAGAGAAGCAGGGACCTCACGAGTAGCAAGAGCATCCTTAAAGTAGCCTGCCAACCCTCTCCAGAAGATAGGAATCAACACCTTCTCTGGCCAATCTAGTTCTGCCACCAGAGTTCTAAAAGCAATGGCATAAGAATTAGTGGATAACGAACCCTGAGATAGATCTAACAGTCTCAGGGCCGCATCATGGGTAACCTGCGGACCCATGAATACCGCCTTAAGAGCATCAAGAAAGTCTTGATGTCTCAGAGTAACCACATCAGAGCGCTCCCATAGGGGAGTCGCCCATTCTAAGGCTTTGTCCTGAAGTAAGGAAATGATAAAGCCTACTCTGGACCTCTCCGTAGAGAAGCGAGAAGAGTTGACCTCTAGGTGTATCTGACACTTACTAATAAAACCACGACATGATCTGGCATCGCCAGAATATCTGTTTGGCAGAGCAAGTCGAGGATCATGTGCAGATGTCACCATGGTCTGAGGTTTATCCCCTATACTCTTGAGCCGCGACTCAAGTACTTGTATGTAACGGTGTAACTGCTGATATTCTGCCATAACTGCCAGACCCTTGGCTCAGTCCTAATGTTACGGGGGGCTGTCTGATAATAAAACCTAAAGGAGTATCAGACAGTCAGGGTCCACCGTGCAAAGACTCTGCCGCAGACTATGGCAGAGTGCAATACCTCTGTTAAACTCACAGAGGAATATAATTAGTAAATAAGGCAATTCCTCCCTTACTTGGAGGGTGTGTGGAATGGTCTCTGTTAATAATCACAGAGACAAAGGTAGTGAGTGTGAAATGGCACCTACCTAGGTCCGTTCCTCTAGTGGTGCCAGGAAACGGACAGCAGCGTAGGCCGCACAAAGCTCCTACCTGCGTTTACTCCACTAGTGTGCGAGGACACAAACCACTAGATATGGCACCTGCCTAGGTCCGCTCTTCTAGTGGTGCAAAAGAGACGAACAGCAGCGTAAGCCGCACAAAACTCCTACCTGCGTTCGCTCCACTAGTGTGTGAGGACACGAACCACTAGATATGGCACCTGCCTAGGTCCGCTCTTCTAATGGTGCAAAAAAGACGGACAGCAGCATAAGCCGCACAAAGCTTTTACCTCTGTTCGCTCCCCTAGTGTGCGAGGAGCGAGGATACGAACAACTGCCAGACGCAGTATAAGGAACGTTACCCTAGCGGCAACGTCCACCTACGAGTAGAATCACAAGGCCCAGCCAGACCATGTGCCTCAGGCACCTGCCTATGTCCGCTCCCCTAAGAGGTAAGGATACGGACTGCAGCCGAAGCTGTAAGGTATAAGAACGCTACCCTGCCGGTAGCGCTCACCTAGCATAGACAGAGAGATGCCTAGAGGACCGTGCACAGAGCGTCTACTCTCATGCATGAACCAAGAGGACTGAGCGCCGTGCGGCGTGCGTCAGGGTCTTATATAGACTCTGTGCCTCATCCAAGATGGAGGACACCAGAGCCAATCCGCTGCCAGAACTACAGGAATGACGTCACGCTGGCCTATCACCGAGCAAAGCGTCACAAGCACATGACCAGCGACCAATCGGCATAGAAGGTGTCAGAGACATGTGACCACGTGTCACAAGCACATGACCAGCAGCCAATCGGCATAGCATAGAAGGTGTCAGAGACATGTGACCTCGTGTCAGCGATGATGTCACCCGCACATGTGCAATGGCTCCAAGATAGGACTTAGGCGGGCTTTGCATGCTGCGACATCGGTAACAATGTGTTACCGATGCTGCAGCGATAGTCCTGCCCCCGTCGCACGTGCAATATCTAGTGAAAGCTGCCGTAGCGATTATTATCGCTACGGCAGTTTCACATGCACATACCTGCCGTGCGACATCCCTCTGGCCGGCGACCCGCCTCCTTCCTAAGGGGGCGGGTCGTGCGGCGTCACAGCGACGTCACACGGCAGGTGGCCAATTGAAGTGGAGGGGCGGAGATGAGCAGGATGTAAACATCCCGCCCACCTCCGTCCTTCTCATTGCAGCCGGGAGGCAGGTAAGGTGATGTTCCTCGCTCCTGCGGCTTTACACACAGCCATGTGTGCTGCCGCAGGAGCGAGGAACAACATCGCACCTGTCGCTGCACCGGCATTATGGAAATGTCAGAGGCTGCAGCGATGATACGATAACGACGCTTTTGCGCTCGTTTATCGTATCAAAAATGATTTACATGTTGCGATATCGACTGCGACGCCGGATGTGCGTCACTTTCGATTTGACCCCATCGACATCGCAATTGCAATGTCGCAACGTGCAAAGCCGCCCTTAGTCTCCAGCGCTGGCACATGTGCAGTAGCAAGAAATCTGGACATAGTCTCCAGTGCTCGCACATGTGCAGTAGCAAGAAATCTGGACATAGACTCCAGTGCCACAGCAACCGTAACAGTAGCCTTGTTGATGACCAGGTAAAGAGATGGTCGACACACTGTAACACAAAAACAGTATAGGGATATCTGCTGGAGGAGGGATAGTTTTGGAATAGAGGCATATAGGCAGGGTTTATAGCTTTACAGTCCTTGCTGCTGCACCCTAAAACCAAAAGTCTCTTGTCAGGGCTACATCTATTCTACTTCCTATTAATACCACTGTTTGATGCATTCACTGTAGGGATAGCTGCTGGAGGAAGGATAGGTTTGGATTACAGGCATATAGGCAAGGATTATAGTATTACAGTTCTTGTTGCTGCACCCTAAAACCAAAAGTTCCTTGTCAGGGCTACATCTATTCTATTCCCAATTAATACCACTATTTGTTGCATTCACTGTATGAATAGTTGCTTGCGGAGGGATAGGTTTGGATTACAGGCATATAGGCAGGGATTATAAAAAGTTCTCTGAGGCCCTCATCTACGTGTCTTCCAGGGTGTGTTACAGTCCCTCCTCCTAATTTGTAACCACCCTTCCAAATAGTACATAGGCTTTACTAGTGTAGTAGTCCCTCTTTTTAATAATGGGAAAAAAAATTTGATGACCTCCTCTTTGTGTTTTCAGGGTATAATGGAGTCTCTCCTAATTTGTGTCAGCTCTTGCACATAGTGCATAGACTTTACTATTCTAGGTGTCCCTCTCCTTAATAATGGGAAAAAATTGTATTCTAAGGCCTTCCTCTACATGTCCTCCAGGGTGTATTGAAGTTCCGCCTTCTAATTTTTGGCAGCTCTTGCACATAGTGTATAAGCTTGTCTACTCTAGGAGTCCCGCTCCTTATTAATGGGAAAAAAATGTTTTCTGAGGCCCTCCTCTATGTGTCTTCCAGAGTGTATTGCAGTTCCTCCTTCTAATTTTTGGCAGTCCTTGCCCTAAGTACATAAGCTTTAGGAGTCTAGCAGTCCCACTACCTACCAATGCTAACAGACTGTGTATGAAGCCCTACTTTATGTGTAATACAGGATGTATCGGAGTCCCTCTTCCTTCTGATTTTGGCTGTTCTTGCATTGACAGCCTACAGGCTTTTTGAGGTTCAGAGTCCCTCCTTCATAAATTAAGCAGTATGTGTCAGACCAAATCATGCACACTACATGCCCAGCTAAGGCCGTAAAATGTTAAAATTACATTTATTAGTGACTACCGGTGGGTGTAGTTTTATTTCCCTCTCTCCTATATCCGCTACTGTTGTTATAGGCGACAGGGAAATACGGTGAGAGATAGCCTGGCTATTAAGTCTATGTTCACACTTTGCATTTGTGCTGCATTTTTGTCAGTGTTTTTTTCATGAGTTTCATGAAAATTAAGAGCTGATTTTACAGTACCAGCAAAAGCTATGAGATTTCATAAATCTAATGCACACAATTGTTTTTTTTTCCTAAGTGAAATGGATAATTGCTGCAATTTTTTTAAAGAAGTAACATGTTAACTCTATCAGAATTTTTGCTGCTTTTTTCTAGTGATTTTTCAACAATGAAAGAAATAAAAAAAACTGCAAAATCTAAACGATGTGAATGTGTGGAGGTGTTTTTTCCCCTCTTTTTTATTTTGACTTTTATATAAGTCATTATATAGGAAATAATGCTTCCTAAAAATTATTTACTGTAAAATCCATTTTACCTTCGTTTTTCTATGTTTTATATTCAGTCTGTAAAAGTGGCGTAATGCTTTGGCAACATTTTTCCCAGCAGTGACCTGGAAGTCAGACATGTATTTAGGCATCTTCCCCAAGCTGTTTCCATTCTATTAAGAGCACTTTCATCAATTTCAGCAATTTTTCTTTTTCTTCCAAAAAATGCTTAAGTTTCCCACTGACTTTGGTTATATTCGCTACTCAACTTACACTACTTCAACTTAAGTCCATCCCAGCATCCAACCTGCTCGATTCGAGTATCATGCACTTGAGCATTTTAGTGCTTGCTCATCACTAATCAGATCAGAGTCCTAGGTCAGGATTCCAGGAAGGTAGTGGATCAAGACAAAGGGGCTAGGCAAAATGGATAGTCAAAGGCAAGGACCAAGGTTGGGCAGCAAAAGATCAGAAAACCAGATCACTAAAAGCAAGGCACAAACACCATCCAACTAAGGCGATGACTGGCAATGGTCAGACCACAGTCAGACAGCTAAATAACCAGGTAATCTCTCAGAATGGGAGATACCTAGAAGAAAATCAGCATACCCCTGCCCTGATTGGGTGACTGGAGTGTCATTTACATTACTAACAGTTTAGCATGCCCCAGCCACACATTGGACATCTGAGCTGTTGCTCACAAAACTGACATCTTGACTTGCACCTGAATTTATAGGATGTCTGAGTCCAGGACATGGTGAATGATGATCCATCACCTTTAAGTAGGAACATTTACCATCAGATGACGCTGGTTATAGTAAATCCACACTCTGGTACTTGCCTTTGAGGAGGAAGGTTGCTGCTACTGAAGTCCTTGCTTTGGTGTAGTCCTGCTGGTTTCAGCGGTCCTGACTGCAGCCCTGTTGTCTGGCTGCAGTTGTGAGTTTGGTGTTGTATCCGTTTATTGATTCCCCTGTCTGTCTTCCTTTCGTTATGTTGTATTAGTGCAGTGGTGGTACTAGTGTCTCTCGCCAGCCATCTCAATAGTGAAGGGGAGTGCAGGGCTAGGAAGGGATTAGGTATCTTGCTCGGTGACGGGGTGATAGAACCCATATAGAGATGCTAGGGAGCTCAGGAAACAGCTCCAGGTGAGGTCAGGAGGTGTCCCTTCAACCCCCCCCCCCCTAGCAGCAGGGCCCACCATTGTGAATATGTCCACCGGGATGTACCCTTGTTTATGGTGATGCACATCCGGGGTTCCCTGGTGTCTGTAGGAGCCCCAACTCACAGCATGGCACTTAGCTTATGGCTTTTCTTAGTGCAAAGTCCCCTATAAGATCTTGTGCTTACTTTGATACTGATTATGAGGCAGATTCCTTTTAACAAAAAGGTTTGTTTTGTTTTTTTACTATCCTAATCATAATATCATTAATATTGTGTTACAAAGCAGCCATACAATGTGGGTAAGAAAGAACCATTATCCATTCACTCACAATTATTTTTTTATGCACCAGTCAAAATTATTATGGCTGAAGGTTATGCCATTAGTGAGTGATTTTTTTCCCCACATTTGGTCTAGAGATTGAAGTAATGCCAATATGGATTGAACATTACAAATATTTATGATTTGAAAAATTTAAAAATCGATAAATATATATTCTTAAATACATCAATAAATATTTCATTTTATTTTATGTATGGGTGAATTAAAATATATGGCATACATGAATTACTGTGAAGTCATATTTTTATCACTAATTGAATTTTCCTATCCTTTCTGCTTTCTAGGCCCTAACAGTTGCAAAACCTTTCTATGCTCCAGAACGCTGGAACTGTTCCCAAACTTTAAACAAAATGATAGAACTGATACCAGAAAATACATTCTCCTTGCCTATTGCCGCTGCTCAGCTTTTACCCTTGTTATGGGGTAAAAGTTATGTTTCTGCCAAAAAAATTGTGTGCCCCTGCAGTGAAGGTGAGTGAATTTCTTACAAAAATGTATTAAGGACAACTTCAAGTGGTCACAGACATATCATAGAGTATAGATTATGGCCACAACAATACCTCATCTTCACCCTACTTCCAAATTTTGAATATTATAAAGAACACTATGGGGATTTATGCTTAAGGCCTCTTTAAACGCTACAACATCGCTCAAGCGATCTCGTTGGGGTCACGGAATTTGTGACGCACATCCGGCCGCTTTAGCGATGTCGTTGCGTGTGACACCTATGAGCGATTTTATATCGTCGCAAAATCGCTAATCGGTGACATGCCCCCCTATTCCCAATTATCGTTGCTGCTGCTTGTACGATGTTGTTCGTCGTTCCTGCAGCAGCACACATTGCTATGTGTGACGCCGCGGAACGACGAACATCTCCTTACCTGCCTCCACCGGCAATGCGGAAGGAGGTGGGCGGGATGTTACGTCCCGCTCATCTCCGCCCCTCCGCTTCTATTGGGCGGTCGCTTAGTGACGCCGCTGTGATGTTGAACAAACCGCCCCCTTAGAAAGGAGGCGGTTCCCCGGTCACAGCAACGTCGCTAGGCAGGTAAGTAGTTTGACGGGTCCGAGCAATTTTGTGCGCAACGGGTAGCGATTTGCCCGTGTCGCACAACCGATGGGGGAGGGTACGCACGCTATCGATATTGGTAACGATATTGCAGCGTGTAAAGCAGCCTTTAGTCTGAAGAATAATGGACTCTCTATGGGCTGCAGCCATAATAATGCCATATGTAGTAATATTTAGTTACATCCTGGTAAAATATAGAGTATTTACATCCAATGAGAACCAGCATTGATTATAGAAGGGAATTATAGAGAAGTACAATACTTAAAGGGAACCAATCACCAGGATTTTCGTATATAACCTAAAGCCAGTTAGGCTGATAGTGCCAGTATAGCACTGGCTTTAGGTTATACACGAAAATCTTGGTGATTGGTTCCCTTTAATCCTGTTCTCACCCAATAGGTTGTGTTCTTGTTACTTCATATAGAGCTATCAGTTGAATCAGATTACTCTGCCCTATACTTCTAAAATATAATTAAATGGGTTCTGAAGCTTTGTGTGACCAGTATACTTCAACCTTAGTATATTACAAGATATGGGATTTGGTGGCAAGCTTCATCTCTCGGGCCATATATCAGTGAGGTGTACTGCCAGCTTCCCAGTGCAACATTCAGTGGTAACACATTTCGCAGCATTATTACAACTCAAGGTTATGCAAAAGGAAATGTATGAGCTAATCTAGGAAGGTCCCTTGCTGTACACAAGAGGACTACACAATGTGCACCTTGGAATCCATCCAAATAAACTGTTTTTGGCTATGCCTATTGCTTACTTAATGGAAAGGATAAGATTAGATATAAGAGGACATGGTGATGGAGGACATTAACCCCTTCGATTACATCAAAGTATCATATGCATCATAGCAGCACTACATTTTTGGCCATTGATACATATATTATGTCATGATGATTTTTCCTTTTTTATGACCCTAAAATTAGGCTACCAATTTGATTTAGTCAGTGTACATAGGTTATTCCAACTCTTAAATTATACTAAACTAAAAACAACATACCATAGCTGAAAAACATAATTATTCCATGACTGGGTAACACCACCATACCGTGACTGGATAAAATCACCACACCTTAACTGGATAACACCAATACACCATGAATGGATAAAACAACTATACTGCGAAAAGATATCACCGCCGTTCTGTGAGTGGATAAAACTACATTCTGTGAGTACATAAAACCACCATGCCATGACTGGATAACACCACCATAGCATGAGTAGACAGCGCCATCATACTGTGACTGGAAAACTTAACCATAGCATGAGAAGATAAAACAACCGTACTATGAGTGAATAGCACCACCATAACGTGAGTGGAAAAAAACACCACACCGTGGGTGGCTAACACCACCATTCAATGACTGGATAACACCACCACATTGCGAATGGATAACATCTCCATACGGTGACTGGAAAACTTCATCATACCGTGATTGGATAATGGAAACAAAAACGTTGCCAGAGTCCAAAATGGAATAAAACCTATGATGTTTATTTAAATCTTCGTAAAATAGCAGTAAGCCATATGAAACATGGAGGACAATAAGAACCATTCAATTACTATAACCGGATAACACCATCATACTTTGACTGGGTAACATCGCCATAGTGTCAATGGATAACACTGCCATACCATGACTGGATAACACCAACATACCGTGACTGAATAAAATTCCCACAGACTGAATGGATAACATGACCATACTCTTACAAAATAACATCACCGTACCACGAGTGGATAACACCACCATAAGATGACTGGATAATACGACCATGCCATGACTGGCTAACACCATCATAATATGACTGGATACATAACCTGACTGGATAATACGACCATGCCATGACTGGCTAACACCATCATAATATGACTAGATAACATGCACATGCCATGACTGGATAACATTAACATACCATAACTGGATTACCCCTTCTTCTCCATCCAGCCAAATCACCATGATGACTTCTTCCAGCTATGACTAACCCTGCATCATTTATAGAATTCACCTTATATAGGTGAATTAATTCATTTATATAATTTTCAATAATAAAGCTCTAACACATGGACCTCCATTGCCTAGTGGCAAATATAGCTAGGGTGGAATCCATGTTTTGAACTTTTTGGTACAATTTTAGTGTTTAAAAGCTGATTTTGTGGTGATGTGTTGTATATATGCTACACATACACTGAATGGCCAAAAAGTAAGGGACACTTCTATTTATAGAGGTCAGTGTTTCATTTGCACCAATTATTGAAGAAAGTCAAGCAAGCATCTATGCAGTCTTTCTTGACGTACTATAGTAGTAGGTTTCATATTGAAAAGCTCAGTGTCAGTTTGTGACATGACTCATCTGCTATGGCTGACTGTAAGGCAGATTGTCTACTGCTTAACATTGAATGTGCATAACTAAGAAGGAAAAATCATGGCATTATGAAAATCACAGTTTTGATAGACATGTCTTTTCTGACACACTTAGGGGCCCTTTGCACACTATGATATCGCAAGCCGATGCTGTGATGCTGAGCGAGATAGTCCCCACCCCGTCGCAGCTGCGATATCTTGTGATAGCTGCCGTAGTGAACATTATCGCTACGGCAGCTTCACATGCACTCACCTGCCCTGCGACATCGCTCTGGCCGGCGACCCGCTTCCTTCCTAAGGGGGCGGATCGTGTGGCGTCACAGCGACGTCACACGGCAGGCGGCCAAAAGAAGCGGATGGGTGGAGATGAGCGGGACGTAAACATCCCGCCCACCTCTTTCCTTCCGCATTGAAGACGGGACGCAGGTAGGAGACGTTCCTCGCTCCTGCGACTTCATACACAGTGATGTGTGCTACCGCAGGAACGAGGAACAACATCGTACCGTTGCAGCAGCCAAAATAATGAAAATGACCGACTCTACACCGATCATACGATACCGACGCTTTTGCGCTCGGTAATCGTAGTTAAAACGATTTACACACTACGATGTCGAGAGCGATGCCGGAAGTGCATCACTTTCAATTTCACCCCACCGACATCGCACCTGCGATGTCGTAGTGTGCAAAGGGCCCCTTACTCTGTACTTAAGAAGAACGAGTTGACAGACAGCTAAACTCTTTCCCATCGATGCATTGACTTGGACGATGGGGCTCCTTTACAACTTTTATTGATAGGATCAGTGTAAAACTACAAGAAACAAATAAAAGTATACTCAGTACAACATTCAGCATATCTGAGATACATAACATTCTATTTGATACAGGACATGCTGGCTAAATGCACTACATGGCGAATACACAATAGCTATAATGACAGAATACTACTTGATATTAACATGCAGATCAGAGCAGCTACATTAGACAATTTGATGAGCTCTAGCAAGGGGATCATAACAACTCACTGACTGTGCTATGTAAAGGTAAACAAAACAAGAGCTGAAATCTAGGGAGAGAGAGATCAGCTTGAAAGATGTCAGCGTCCATGAGGCTATAATGGCAGCTGCTGAAGAAGAGGCCAGGTTAGAGCAAAGGCTGATGAGAAACTACATAAACCTTGGTGGGGCAATTTACATTGCACAGTAACAAATGAAACAAGAGGTAAACAAGTTACAGTGAGATAAAATTGTCAACAGATGGCGTTGTTGGATAAGTTATCAATGGACAGTAACCTAATGTTGTCAATAACTAAACTCAACTTTATCACAAGACAAAGTAAACTATTTATACAGTACAGACCAAAAGTTTGGATGCACCTTCTCATTCAAACAGTTTTGTTTATTTCCATGACTCTGAAAATTGTAGATTCACATTGAAGGCATCAAAACTATGAATTAACACATGTGGAATGAAATACTTAACAAAAAAGTGTGAAACAACTGAAAATATGTCTTATATTCTAGGTTCTGCAAAGTAGCCACCTTTTCCTTTGATTACTACTTTGCACACTCTTGGCATTGTCTTGATGAGCTTCAAGAGGTAGTCACCGGAAATGGTTTTCACTTCACAGGTGTGCCCTGTCAGGTTTAACAAGTGGGATTTCTTGCCTTATAAATGGGGTTGGGACCATCAGTTGTGTTGTGCAGATGTCTGGTGGATACACAGCTGATAGTCCTACTGAATAGACTGTTAGCTGCTTTTTTCTTGCCATAATACAAATTCTAAGTAAAGAAACATGAGTGGCCATCATTACTTGAAGAAATGAAGTTTAGTCAGTCCGAAAAATTGGGAAAACTTTAAAAGTGTCTTCAAGTGCAGTGGCAAAAACCATAAAACGCTACAAAGAAACTGGCTCACATGAGGACCGCCCCAGGAAAGGAAGACTAAGGGCGGCTTTGCACGTTGCGATATTGCACGTGCGATGTCGATGGGGTCAAATCGAAAGTGACGCACATCCGGCGTCGCAGTCGATATCGCAACGTGTAAAACCTTTTTGATACGATGAACGAGCGCAAAAGCATCGTTATCGTATCATCGCTGCAGCCTCCGACATTTCCATAATGCCGGTGCAGCGACAGGCACGATGTTGTTCCTCGCTCCTGCGGCAGCACACATCGCTGTGTGTGAAGCCGCAGGAGCGAGGAACTTCAACTTACCTGCCGCCGGCTGCAATGAGAAGGACGGAGGTGGGCGGGATGTTTACATCCTGCTCATCTCCGCCCCTCCGCTCCAATTGGCCGCCTGCCGTGTGACGTCACTGTGACGCCGCACGACCCGCCCCCTAAGGAAGGAGGCGGGTCGCAGGCCAGAGGGACGTCGCACGGCAGGTATGTGCGTGTAAAGCTGCCGTAGCGATAATAATCGCTACGGCAGCTTTCACTAGATATCGAACGTGCGACGGGGGCGGGACTATCGCTGCAGCATCGGTAACACATTATTACCGATGTTGCAACGTGCAAAGCCCGCCTAAGAGTCACCTCTGCTGTGGAGGATAAGTTTATCCGAGTCACCAGCCTCAGAAATTGCAGGTTAACAGCAGCTCAGATTAGAGACCAGGTCAATGCCACACAAAGTTCTAGCAACAGACACATCTCTAGAACAACTGTTAAGAGGAGACATTGTGCAGCAGGCCTTCATGGTAAAATAGCTGCTAGGAAACCACTGCTAAGGACAGGCAATAAGCAGAAGAGATTTGTTTGGACTAAAGAACACAAGGAATGGACATTAGACCAGTGGAAATCTGTGCTTTGGTATGATAAGTCCAAATTTGAGATCTTTGGATCCAACACCATGTCTTTGTGCGACGCAGGAAAGGTGAACGGATGGACTCTACATGCCTGGTTCCCACCGTGAAGCATGGAGGAGGAGGTGTGATGGTGTGGGGGTGCTTTGCTGGTGACACTGTTGGTGATTTATTAAAAATTGAAGGCATACTGAACCAGCATGGCTACCACAGCATCTTGCAGTGGCATGCTATTCCATCCGGTTTGCGTTTAGTTTGGTCAATCATCTATTTTTCAACAGATAACTGAATAGGATAACTGAAGTGAGCACTAATATATATATATATATATATATATATGAGTGCAAGCCAAAAAATACATACTATATAAAGAATAAGGCTGCACATCAAACTTAGACAATGGTATAATGCCTCAAGCATATGGAAAAATACTGGAATATACAATGAAAAATGCTACTTGCTAATTTGAACATGTGAATAATGAATTGCATACCTGCCATGAATATTAGGAAAAAGGAGATATTTAGCAATCGCATTGATCAATGTAACTGAGCCCCAAGACCTCGTCAAGTTATATCTCTATATTGGGGTCCCTAGCTCTGTGACCCTAACTGTGTGTCATCTCATTGCAATTAAAAACTGCTATGGGTGGAGAGGGGTAACTAAGGACTTTCTTATATAGGAGATGGAAAAAACATGGCCGAAAGGGGCGGAGCTGTGTTCACATTCAGAAAAAAACTACATATAACTGAATAGGATAACTGAAGTGAGCACTAATATATATATATATATATATATATATGAGTGCAAGCCAAAAAATACATACTATATAAAGAATAAGGCTGCACATCAAACTTAGACAATGGTATAATGCCTCAAGCATATGGAAAAATACTGGAATATACAATGAAAAATGCTACTTGCTAATTTGAACATGTGAATAATGAATTGCATACCTGCCATGAATATTAGGAAAAAGGAGATATTTAGCAATCACATTGATCAATGTAACTGAGCCCCAAGACCTCGTCAAGGTATATCTCTTGTGAGGTAGCGTGGTCGGCTGCGCAGCAGAAGACACGGGATCCAGGCATCAAGGTTCACAGCATCCGGTTTAATAGTCAAACAAAAGTCCACAACAGTACACATGGGCCTCTCCGGCAGAAAACTCAGGGAGTTGTGTTCACTCCCTCACACACTAAGCTCCCACGCCCATCTTCCTGTTTCCTTTTAACCCTGTAGTGAAACAGCATTAACCCCGGAGTGTAGTTACTTTCTATCATGGAGTGAGCACAACCGGGGCGAGACGTACCGGCCGTCATAGATAATCCCGGTCACAGTCTCACATACCCCCCCCCTCAGTTCAAGCGTGCGGGGTTGAACTCCCGCCATCAAACACGGGCCGCGGGACAAGGCATCGGCGTTGCCCAGCAACCTACCGGCCCGGTGTTCAACCGGAAACCGGAAGTTCTGCAGAGAAAGGAACCACCGGGTAACCCGGGCATTCTGTTCCTTGGCGGACCTCATCCAGACCAGTGGAGAGTGATCCGTCACCAAGCGAAACTGCCGTCCCAGCAGGTAATAGCGTAGGGACTCCAAGGCCCACTTGATCGCCAGGCACTCCTTCTCCACTACGCTATAATTCCGCTCGGGAGGGGTGAGCTTCCTACTTAGGAAGGTGACGGGGTGTTCCACCCCCTGAACCACCTGAGACAGCACTGCCCCCAGGCCGACCTCCGAGGCGTCAGTCTGTACTATGAACTCCTTCCGGAAATCAGGGTTTACAAGAACGGGCTGTCCGCACAGGACCCCTTTTAGGGCCCGGAAGGAGTCCTCGGCCTGCGAAGTCCAGCGCACCATGACGGACTTCTTGCCTTTGAAAAGGTCCGTCAAGGGGGCTGATAGTCCCGCAAAATCTTTTACAAACCTCCTGTAGTACCCCACGATACCCAGGAAGGCCCTAACCTGCTTCGTGGTCAGGGGTCTAGGCCACTTCTGGATCGCCTCAACCTTGTTAATTTGGGGCTTAATCACTCCTTGGCCTATCACGTAGCCCAAGTAGCGGGCTTCCGTGAGTCCCAACGCACATTTCTTGGGATTGGCTGTTAATCCGGCTGTTCGAAGCACGTCGACCACCGCTTGTACCTGTTCCAAGTGGGTCTGCCACTCGGAGCTGTAAATGATGATGTCATCAAGGTACGCTGATGCATACGCCTGGTGGGGTTCCAGCACCAAGTCCATCAACCTCTGGAACGTGGCCGGAGCGCCATGTAACCCAAAAGGCAAGACAACATAGTTGAAGAGACCCTCCGGCGTAACAAAGGCGGTTTTCTCCTTGGCGGACTCCGTCAGTGGCACCTGCCAGTACCCCTTGTTCAGGTCGAGCGTGGTGAAATATCGCGCCTGTCCCAGCCTATCAATCAGCTCATCCACCCGGGGCATGGGGTAGAGATCGAACTTGGATATTTCGTTCAATCTCCTAAAGTCATTGCAGAATCTTAAGGAGCCATCGGGTTTTGGTATTAGGACAATGGGACTAGCCCATTCACTCCGGGATTTTTCGATGACCCCCAGGCGTAGCATTGTCTTCACTTCCTCTGATATGGCTTGTCTTCGAGCCTCTGGCACGCGGTATGACTTCAGGCGTACCTTCAGGTGGGGCTCGGTGACAATGTCATGTAGTTTCTGACTGGTCCTACCCGGCAACTCGGAGAAGACATCGGGGTTCTGCTGAACCAGCCGTCTGGCCTCTCGCCTCTGTTGCTTGGTGAGGGCTTCTCCAATCCTTACTTCCGGTTCGTCCTCTCCGGAGGTTGCTGGAGCCGGGTTTGAACGACCCGAAGAGGAGGGAGATGGGGAAAAATCAACCATCAGGCTTTCCCGTTCCTGCCAGGGTTTTAATAGGTTGACATGGTATATTTGTTCAGGTTTCCGCCTACCGGGCTGCAATACTTTATAGTTGACCACCCCGACTCTTTCCTTTATCTCGTAGGGGCCTTGCCACTGAGCCAGGAATTTACTCTCCGCCGTGGGGATCAATACCAACACCCGATCCCCGGGTTTAAAGGTCCGCACGGTGGCTCGTCTATTGTAGCGGCCGCTTTGCGCGGCCTGAGCCTCCTGTAAATGCTCCTTCACAATTGGCATGACCGCGCTTATGCGGTTCTGCATTCCTAAAATGTGTTCAATCACACTTTTATGGGGGGTGGGCTCTTGCTCCCATGTTTCCTTTGCCAGGTCCAACAATCCCCGGGGATGTCGCCCGTATAACAATTCAAAAGGCGAAAACCCCGTGGATGCCTGTGGCACCTCTCGGATGGCAAACATCAAATAGGGAAGCATCATATCCCAGACTTTCCCGTCTTTGGAGATCACCCTTTTTAGCATGGTTTTCAGGGTTTTATTCAATCGTTCTACTAACCCATCCGTCTGAGGATGATACACAGACGTACGCAACTGCTTGATCTGGAGTAGCTGGCATAGTTCTTTGGTCACTTAAGACATGAATGGGGTCCCCTGATCCGTAAGGATCTCCTTGGGCAACCCCACCCGGCAGAACACAGCAAACAACTCCCGAGCTATAAGCTTCGCCGCAGTATGTCTGAGGGGTATCGCCTCTGGATACCGGGTGGCATAGTCAACGATCACTAGGATGTGTTGGTGCCCTCGAGCAGACTTTACGAGGGGCCCCACCAGATCCATTCCTATCCGTTCAAAAGGGACTTCTATAATGGGTAACGGTACCAATGGACTGCGAAAGTGGGTCAGGGGTGCGGTAAGCTGACACTCCGGGCAGGTTTCGCAGAACCGTTTTACCTCCCCAAAGACCCCGGGCCAATAGAACCTTTGCAATATTCGCTCCTGCGTTTTCTTGACCCCTAGGTGGCCACTCATCAGGTGTTTATGAGCCAAGTCGAGGACCCGCCGGCGATACGGCTGGGGCACCACCAACTGCTCTACCCCCACGCCCCGTATTTCATCTACCCGGTAGAGTAAATCCTGCTTAAGAGCGAAATGGGGGTACCTTATCTGGGCACCGGGCAGCTGTGCCACCCCGTCAATTACTATCACCCGATTCCGGGCATGTATTAATGTAGGGTCCTGGAGTTGGGCTGTCCCAAACGTATCCGGGGATGCCTCCAACTCTGGGATGGGCTCGACCGTCTCAGCCTCTCCTGCCAATACCTCTAGTTTTTCCATCTCCTATATAAGAAAGTCCTTAGTTACCCCTCTCCACCCATAGCAGTTTTTAATTGCAATGAGATGACACAGTTAGGGTCACAGAGCTAGGGACCCCAATATAGAGATATGCCTTGACGAGGCCTTGGGGCTCAGTTACATTGATCAATGCGATTGCTAAATATCTCCTTTTTCCTAATATTCATAGCAGGTACGCAATTCATTATTCACATGTTCAAATTAGCAAGTAGCATTTTTTCATTGTATATTCCAATATTTTTCCATATGCTTGAGGCATTATACCATTATCTAAGTTTGATGTGCAGCCTTATTCTTATATATAGTATGTATTTTTGGCTTGCACTCATATATATATATTAGTGCTCACTTCAGTTATCCTATTCAGTTATATGTAGTTTTTTTTCTGAATGTGAACACAGCTCCGCCCCTTTCGGCCATGTTTTTTCCATCTCCTATATAAGAAAGTCCTTAGTTACCCCTCTCCACCCATAGCAGTTTTTAATTGCAATGAGATGACACACAGTTAGGGTCACAGAGCTAGGGACCCCAATATAGAGATATGCCTTGACGAGGCCTTGGGGCTCAGTTACATTGATCAATGCGATTGCTAAATATCTCCTTTTTCCTAATATTCATAGCAGGTATGCAATTCATTATTCACATGTTCAAATTAGCAAGTAGCATTTTTTCATTGTATATTCCAATATTTTTCCATATGCTTGAGGCATTATACCATTATCTAAGTTTGATGTGCAGCCTTATTCTTATATATAGTATGTATTTTTGGCTTGCACTCATATATATATATTAGTGCTCACTTCAGTTATCCTATTCAGTTATATGTAGTTTTTTTTCTGAATGTGAACACAGCTCCGCCCCTTTCGGCCATGTTTTTTCCATCTCCTATATAAGAAAGTCCTTAGTTACCCCTCTCCACCCATAGCAGTTTTTAATTGCAATGAGATGACACACAGTTAGGGTCACAGAGCTAGGGACCCCAATATAGAGATATGCCTTGACGAGGCCTTGGGGCTCAGTTACATTGATCAATGCGATTGCTAAATATCTCCTTTTTCCTAATATTCATAGCAGGTATGCAATTCATTATTCACATGTTCAAATTAGCAAGTAGCATTTTTTCATTGTATATTCCAATATTTTTCCATATGCTTGAGGCATTATACCATTATCTAAGTTTGATGTGCAGCCTTATTCTTATATATAGTATGTATTTTTGGCTTGCACTCATATATATATATTAGTGCTCACTTCAGTTATCCTATTCAGTTATATGTAGTTTTTTTTTCTGAATGTGAACACAGCTCCGCCCCTTTCGGCCATGTTTTTTCCATCTCCTATATAAGAAAGTCCTTAGTTACCCCTCTCCACCCATAGCAGTTTTTAATTGCAATGAGATGACACACAGTTAGGGTCACAGAGCTAGGGACCCCAATATAGAGATATGCCTTGACGAGGCATTGGGGCTCAGTTACATTGATCAATGCGATTGCTAAATATCTCCTTTTTCCTAATATTCATAGCAGGTATGCAATTCATTATTCACATGTTCAAATTAGCAAGTAGCATTTTTTCATTGTATATTCCAATATTTTTCCATATGCTTGAGGCATTATACCATTATCTAAGTTTGATGTGCAGCCTTATTCTTATATATAGTATGTATTTTTGGCTTGCACTCATATATATATATTAGTGCTCACTTCAGTTATCCTATTCAGTAATACCTCTAGGGGCGACCTATCGGGTTCACACTCTGTCCCTATCATGGGGACCCCTACGGCAGGTGTCCCGGATTCAGGATTGTAGGGCTCAGGTCCCGGACTGACCAACATCTGAGGGGACTTAGGAGGTCCCTTCCATAAAGTCCAAAAATAGGGCGGATCCCTTCCTAGGATCACGTCATAGGGAAGAGCGTTAATAAGTCCCACCTCATGTTGCACCTGACCGCAAGGTGCTGTGATGGTGACAATCCCCGTGGGATAGTCTCGGCGGTCCCCATGTATGCAAACCACCCCCACGGTACGTCCTGTGGCCTTTACTTTAGCCCTTAGGGTTGATCGCACAAGGGTCACTAAGCTTCCGGAATCCAACAAGCCGGTAACCGGACATCCATTCACCTGTATTTGGCACAAGTGGGGCTCAGTCTCTGGGGAGACCAGGTCAGCGGTACACACCACCTGAGCATACATTGAACCCCGCCGGGTAACCCCACAATCCATGGGCTCCGTGGTGAGTGGACACTGGGCTTCCATATGTCCCACCCGCTGGCACCGCCAACATCTAATAGGGAAGGAAACCCCCTTGATGAGTTGTCGTTTGGGGTACATAACCTTCCGGAACTCAGGGACGGAGGGTACGGCCTCAGACCGGACGGTAGCGGACTCCCGCACCGGTGTCAGTGGTGGGTCCTTGACCCTAGGCTTGGAGGGGCCGGACCGACGGGCGGTACGCAAAGTCTCAGTGTCCCGTATCAACTCCTGCGTAGCCACATGCCGCTCTACCAGGCCCACTAATTGATCCAGGGTACTTGGGTCGCCCTGTCCTACCCACCGTTGAATAGTGACGGGTAAGGTGCGCACAAAACGATCAACAACTACCCTTTCCACCATTTGCGCCGGGCTCAGAGTGTCAGGCTGCAACCACTTTTTTACGAGATGCAACAAGTCATAGGCCTGTGAGCGTACGGGTTTGGCTTCCTCATAGAACCACTGATTTAACCGCTGAGCCCGTACATAGGTATTCACCCCCAATCGAGCAAGTATTTCGGCTTTCAGGGTTGCATAGTCTATGGCATCCTCGGTACAGAGGTCCAGGTACGCTTTTTGGGGCTCCCCCGTCAGATAGGGCGACAATACCTCAGCCCACTGGGGGGTCGGCAGCTTTTCCCGCTCGGCCACACGCTCAAACACCGCCAGGAACGCTTCCACATCATCCCCCGGGGTCATCTTTTGCAACGCTTGTCTCACCGCTTTCCGGATGCTGCCGTCGTCACCCGGTCCCGGGGTTGTTGCTGCCGGTCCGGCACGGATCGACTTGGCCAGGAGGACCATCTGTTCTTGGTGCCTCTGTTCCTGCAATTTCAAGGATTGCTGCTGATAATCCAACGTCCGGAGCAGGTGTGTATTAGTCTGCTGTTGCTGTGCAGTAGCCTGAGCCAGCTGCCTTAGTATGTCCTCCATAACGTCGCCGGGTTTGGGCTGTAGTATAGCCGCTTGAATCCAGGACATGTGCTACCGGGTCACCAGAAATGGAAGCTACACCTCACCGGGCTGGCATGCCCGCCGATTCTCCACCATATGTGAGGTAGCGTGGTCGGCTGCGCAGCAGAAGACACGGGATCCAGGCATCAAGGTTCACAGCATCCGGTTTAATAGTCAAACAAAAGTCCACAACAGTACACATGGGCCTCTCCGGCAGAAAACTCAGGGAGTTGTGTTCACTCCCTCACACACTAAGCTCCCACGCCCATCTTCCTGTTTCCTTTTAACCCTGTAGGGAAACAGCATTAACCCCGGAGTGGAGTTACTTTCTATCATGGAGTGAGCACAACCGGGGCGAGAAGTACCGGCCATCATAGATAATCCCGGTCACAGTCTCACACTCTATATTGGGGTCCCTAGCTCTGTGACCCTAACTGTGTGTCATCTCATTGCAATTAAAAACTGCTATGGGTGGAGAGGGGTAACTAAGGACTTTCTTATATAGGAGATGGAAAAAACATGGCCGAAAGGGGCGGAGCTGTGTTCACATTCAGAAAAAAACTACATATAACTGAATAGGATAACTGAAGTGAGCACTAATATATATATATATATATATATATATATATATATATATATATATATATGAGTGCAAGCCAAAAAATACATACTATATAAAGAATAAGGCTGCACATTAAACTTAGACAATGGTATAATGCCTCAAGCATATGGAAAAATACTGGAATATACAATGAAAAATGCTACTTGCTAATTTGAACATGTGAATAATGAATTGCATACCTGCCATGAATATTAGGAAAAAGGAGATATTTAGCAATCGCATTGATCAATGTAACTGAGCCCCAAGAGCTCATCAAGGTATATCTCTATATTGGGGTCCCTAGCTCTGTGACCCTAACTGTGTGTCATCTCATTGCAATTAAAAACTGCTATGGGTGGAGAGGGGTAACTAAGGACTTTCTTATATAGGAGATGGAAAAAACATGGCCGAAAGGGGCGGAGCTGTGTTCACATTCAGAAAAAAACTACATATAACTGAATAGGATAACTGAAGTGAGCACTAATATATATATATGAGTGCAAGCCAAAAAATACATACTATACAAGAATAAGGCTGCACATCAAACTTAGACAATGGTATAATGCCTCAAGCATATGGAAAAATACTGGAATATACAATGAAAAATGCTACTGCTAATTTGAACATGTGAATAATGAATTGCATACCTGCCATGAATATTAGGAAAAAGGAGATATTTAGCAATCGCATTGATCAATGTAACTGAGCCCCAAGACCTCGTCAAGGTATATCTCTATATTGGGGTCCCTAGCTCTGTGACCCTAACTGTGTGTCATCTCATTGCAATTAAAAACTGCTATGGGAAGAGAGGGGTAACTAAGGACTTTCTTATATAGGAGATGGAAAAAACATGGCCGAAAGGGGCGGAGCTGTGTTCACATTCAGAAAAAAACTACATATAACTGAATAGGATAACTGAAGTGAGCACTAATATATATATATATATATATATATATATATATAAGTGCAAGCCAAAAAATACATACTATATAAAGAATAAGGCTGCACATCAAACTTAGACAATGGTATAATGCCTCAAGCATATGGAAAAATACTGGAATATACAATGAAAAATGCTACTTGCTAATTTGAACATGTGAATAATGAATTGCATACCTGCCATGAATATTAGGAAAAAGGAGATATTTAGCAATCACATTGATCAATGTAACTGAGCCCCAAGACCTCGTCAAGGTATATCTCTATATTGGGGTCCCTAGCTCTGTGACCCTAACTGTGTGTCATCTCATTGCAAATAAAAACTGCTATGGGTGGAGAGGGGTAACTAAGGACTTTCTTATATAGGAGATGGAAAAAACATGGCCGAAAGGGGCGGAGCTGTGTTCACATTCAGAAAAAAACTACATATAACTGAATAGGATAACTGAAGTGAGCACTAATATATATATATATATATATATGAGTGCAAGCCAAAAAATACATACTATATAAAGAATAAGGCTGCACATCAAACTTAGACAATGGTATAATGCCTCAAGCATATGGAAAAATACTGGAATATACAATGAAAAATGCTACTTGCTAATTTGAACATGTGAATAATGAATTGCATACCTGCCATGAATATTAGGAAAAAGGAGATATTTAGCAATCGCATTGATCAATGTAACTGAGCCCCAAGACCTCGTCAAGGTATATCTCTATATTGGGGTCCCTAGTTCTGTGACCCTAACTGTGTGTCATCTCATTGCAATTAAAAACTGATATGGGAGGAGAGGGGTAACTAAGGACTTTCTTATATAGGAGATGGAAAAAACATGGCCGAAAGGGGCGGAGCTGTGTTCACATTCAGAAAAAAACTACATATAACTGAATAGGATAACTGAAGTGAGCACTAATATATATATATATATATATGAGTGCAAGCCAAAAAATACATACTATATAAAGAATAAGGCTGCACATCAAACTTAGACAATGGTATAATGCCTCAAGCATATGGAAAAAAACTGGAAAATACAATGAAAAATGCTACTTGCTAATTTGAACATGTGAATAATGAATTGCATACCTGCCATGGATATTAGTAAAAAGGAGATATTTAGCAATCGCATTGATCAATGTAACTGAGCCCCAAGACCTCGTCAAGGTATATCTCTATATTGGGGTCCCTAGCTCTATGACCCTAACTGTGTGTCATCTCATTGCAATTAAAAACTGCTATGGGTGGAGAGGGGTAACTAAGGACTTTCTTATATAGGAGATGGAAAAAACATGGCCGAAAGGGGCGGAGCTGTGTTCACATTCAGAAAAAAACTACATATAACTGAATAGGATAACTGAAGTGAGCACTAATATATATATATATATATATATATATGAGTGCAAGCCAAAAAATACATACTATATAAAGAATAAGGCTGCACATCAAACTTAGACAATGGTATAATGCCTCAAGCATATGGAAAAATATTGGAATATACAATGAAAAATGCTACTTGCTAATTTGAACATGTGAATAATGAATTGCATACCTGCCATGAATATTAGGAAAAAGGAGATATTTAGCAATCGCATTGATCAATGTAACTGAGCCCCAAGACCTCGTCAAGGTATATCTCTATATTGGGGTCCCTAGCTCTGTGACCCTAACTGTGTGTCATCTCATTGCAATTAAAAACTGCTATGGGTGGAGAGGGGTAACTAAGGACTTTCTTATATAGGAGATGGAAAAAACATGGCCGAAAGGGGCGGAGCTGTGTTCACATTCAGAAAAAAACTACATATAACTGAATAGGATAACTGAAGTGAGCACTAATATATATATATATATATATATATATATATATATATATAAGTGCAAGCCAAATAATGCATACTATATAAAGAATAAGGCTGCACATCAAACTTAGACAATGGTATAATGCCTCAAGCATATGGAAAAATACTGGAATGTACAATGAAAAATGCTACTTGCTAATTTGAACATGTGAATAATGAGTTGCATACCTGCCATGAATATTAGGAAAAAGGAGATATTTAGCAATTGCATTGATCAATGTAACTGAGCCCCAAGACCTCATCAAGGTATATCTCTATATTGGGGTCCCTAGCTCTGTGACCCTAACTGTGTGTCATCTCATTGCAATTAAAAACTGCTATGGGTGGAGAGGGGTAACTAAGGACTTTCTTATATAGGAGATGGAAAAAACATGGCCAAAAGGGGCGGAGCTTTGTTCACATTCAGAAAAAAACTATATATAACTGAATAGGATAACTGAAGTGCGCACTAATATATATATATATATATATATATATATATATATATATATATATATATGAGTGCAAGCCAAAAAATACATACTATATAAAGAATAAGGCTGCACATCAAACTTAGACAATGGGATAATGCCTCAAGCATATGGAAAAATACTGGAATATACAATGAAAAATGCTACTTGCTAATTTGAACATGTGAATAATGAATTGCATACCTGCCATGGATATTAGTAAAAAGGAGATATTTAGCAATCGCATTGATCAATGTAACTGAGCCCCAAGACCTCGTCAAGGTATATCTCTATATTGGGGTCCCTAGCTCTGTGACCCTAACTGTGTGTCATCTCATTGCAATTAAAAACTGCTATGGGTGGAGAGGGGTAACTAAGGACTTTCTTATATAGGAGATGGAAAAAACATGGCCGAAAGGGGCGGAGCTGTGTTCACATTCAGAAAAAAACTACATATAACTGAATAGGATAACTGAAGTGAGCACTAATATATATATATATATATATATATATATATATATATGAATATGAGTGCAAGCCAAAAAATACATACTATATAAAGAATAAGGCTGCACATCAAACGTAGACAATGGTATAATGCCTCAAGCATATGGAAAAATACTGGAAAATACAATGAAAAATGCTACTTGCTAATTTGAACATGTGAATAATGAATTGCATACCTGCCATGGATATTAGTAAAAAGGAGATATTTAGCAATCGCATTGATCAATGTAACTGAGCCCCAAGACCTCGTCAAGGTATATCTCTATATTGGGGTCCCTAGCTCTGTGACCCTAACTGTGTGTCATCTCATTGCAATTAAAAACTGCTATGGGTGGAGAGGGGTAACTAAGGACTTTCTTATATAGGAGATGGAAAGAACATGGCCGAAAGGGGCGGAGCTGTGTTCACATTCAGAAAAAAACTACATATAACTGAATAGGATAACTGAAGTGCGCACTAATATATATATATATATATATATATATATATATATATATATATATATATGAGTGCAAGCCAAAAAATACGTACTATATAAAGAATAAGGCTGCACATCAAACTTAGACAATGGGATAATGCCTCAAGCATATGGAAAAATACTGGAATATACAATGAAAAATGCTACTTGCTAATTTGAACATGTGAATAATGAATTGCATACCTGCCATGGATATTAGTAAAAAGGAGATATTTAGCAATCGCATTGATCAATGTAACTGAGCCCCAAGACCTCATCAAGGTATATCTCTATATTGGGGTCCCTAGCTCTGTGACCCTAACTGTGTGTCATCTCATTGCAATTAAAAACTGCTATGGGTGGAGAGGGGTAACTAAGGACTTTCTTATATAGGAGATGGAAAAAACATGGCCGAAAGGGGCGGAGCTGTGTTCACATTCAGAAAAAAACTACATATAACTGAATAGGATAACTGAAGTGAGCACTAATATATATATATATATATATATATATATATATATATGAGTGCAAGCCAAAAAATACATACTATATAAAGAATAAGGCTGCACATCAAACTTAGACAATGGTATAATGCCTCAAGCATATGGAAAAATACTGGAATATACAATGAAAAATGCTACTTGCTAATTTGAACATGTGAATAATGAATTGCATACCTGCCATGAATATTAGGAAAAAGGAGATATTTAGCAATCGCATTGATCAATGTAACTGAGCCCCAAGACCTCGTCAAGGTATATCTCTATATTGGGGTCCCTAGCTCTGTGACCCTAACTGTGTGTCATCTCATTGCAATTAAAAACTGCTATGGGTGGAGAGGGGTAACTAAGGACTTTCTTATATAGGAGATGGAAAAAACATGGCCGAAAGGGGCGGAGCTGTGTTCACATTCAGAAAAAAACTACATATAACTGAATAGGATAACTGAAGTGAGCACTAATATAAATATATATATGAGTGCAAGCCAAAAAATACATACTATATAAAGAATAAGACTGCACATCAAACTTAGACAATGGTATAATGCCTCAAGCATATGGAAAAATACTGGAATATACAATGAAAAATGCTACTTGCTAATTTGAACATGTGAATAATGAATTGCATACCTGCCATGAATATTAGGAAAAAGGAGATATTTAGCAATCGCATTGATCAATGTAACTGAGCCCCAAGACTTCGTCAAGGTATATCTCTATATTGGGGTCCCTAGCTCTGTGACCCTAAGTGTGTGTCATCTCATTGCAATTAAAAACTGCTATGGGTGGAGAGGGGTAACTAAGGACTTTCTTTTATAGGAGATGGAAAAAACATGGCCGAAAGGGGCGGAGCTGTGTTCACATTCAGAAAAAAACTACATATAACTGAATAGGATAACTGAAGTGAGCACTAATATATATATATATATATATATTTATATATATATATATATATATATATGAGTGCAAGCCAAAAAATACATACTATATAAAGAATAAGGCTGCACATCAAACTTAGACAATGGTATAATGCCTCAAGCATATGGAAAAATACTGGAATATACAATGAAAAATGCTACTTGCTAATTTGAACATGTGAATAATGAATTGCATACCTGCCATGAATATTAGGAAAAAGGAGATATTTAGCAATCGCATTGATCAATGTAACTGAGCCCCAAGACCTCGTCAAGGTATATCTCTATATTGGGGTCCCTAGCTCTGTGACCCTAACTGTATGTCATCTCATTGCAATTAAAAACTGCTATGGGTGGAGAGGGGTAACTAAGGACTTTCTTATATAGGAGATGGAAAAAACATGGCCGAAAGGGGCGGAGCTGTGTTCACATTCAGAAAAAAACTACATAGAACTGAATAGGATAACTGAAGTGAGCACTAATATATATATATATATATATATATATATATATATATATATATATGAGTGCAAGCCAAAAAATACATACTATATAAAGAATAAGGCTGCACATCAAACTTAGACAATGGTATAATGCCTCAAGCATATGGAAAAATACTGGAATATACAATGAAAAATGCTACTTGCTAATTTGAACATGTGAATAATGAATTGCATACCTGCCATGAATATTAGGAAAAAGGAGCAATCGCATTGATCAATGTAACTGAGCCCCAAGACCTCGTCAAGGTATATCTCTATATTGGGGTCCCTAGCTCTGTGACCCTAACTGTATGTCATCTCATTGCAATTAAAAACTGCTATGGGTGGAGAGGGGTAACTAAGGACTTTCTTATATAGGAGATGGAAAAAACATGGCCGAAAGGGGCGGAGCTGTGTTCACATTCAGAAAAAAACTACATAGAACTGAATAGGATAACTGAAGTGAGCACTAATATATATATATATATATATATATATATATATATATATGAGTGCAAGCCAAAAAATACATACTATATAAAGAATAAGACTGCACATCAAACTTAGACAATGGTATAATGCCTCAAGCATATGGAAAAATACTGGAATACACAATGAAAAATGCTACTTGCTAATTTGAACATGTGAATAATGAATTGCATACCTGCCATGAATATTAGGAAAAAGGAGATATTTAGCAATCGCATTGATCAATGTAACTGAGCCCCAAGACCTCGTCAAGTTATATCTCTATATTGGGGTCCCTAGCTCTGTGACCCTAACTGTGTGTCATCTCATTGCAATTAAAAACTGCTATGGGTGGAGAGGGGTAACTAAGGACTTTCTTATATAGGAGATGGAAAAAACATGGCCGAAAGGGGCGGAGCTGTGTTCACATTCAGAAAAAAACTACATATAACTGAATAGGATGACTGAAGTGAGCACTAATATATATATATATATATATATGAGTGCAAGCCAAAAAATACATACTATATAAAGAATAAGGATGCACATCAAACTTAGACAATGGTATAATGCCTCAAGCATATGGAAAAATACTGGAATATACAATGAAAAATGCTACTTGCTAATTTGAACATGTGAATAATGAATTGCATACCTGCCATGAATATTAGGAAAAAGGAGATATTTAGCAATCGCATTGATCAATGTAACTGAGCCCCAAGACCTCATCAAGGTATATCTCTATATTGGGGTCCCTAGCTCTGTGACCCTAACTGTGTGTCATCTCATTGCAATTAAAAACTGCTATGGGTGGAGAGGGGTAACTAAGGACTTTCTTATATAGGAGATGGAAAAAACATGGTCGAAAGGGGCGGAGCTGTGTTCACATTCAGAAAAAAACTACATAGAACTGAATAGGATAACTGAAGTGAGCACTAATATATATATATATATATGAGTGCAAGCCAAAAAATACATACTATATAAAGAATAAGACTGCACATCAAACTTAGACAATGGTATAATGCCTCAAGCATATGGAAAAATACTGGAATATACAATGAAAAATGCTACTTGCTAATTTGAACATGTGAATAATGAATTGCATACCTGCCATGAATATTAGGAATAAGGAGATATTTAGCAATCGCATTGATCAATGTAACTGAGCCCCAAGACCTCGTCAAGGTATATCTCTATATTGGGGTCCCTAGCTCTGTGACCCTAACTGTGTGTCATCTCATTGCAATTAAAAACTGCTATGGGTGGAGAGGGGTAACTAAGGACTTTCTTATATAGGAGAACGAAAAAACATGGCCGAAAGGGGCGGAGCTGTGTTCACATTCAGAAAAAAACTACATATAACTGAATAGGATAACTGAAGTGAGCACTATTATATATATATATATATATATATATATATATATATATATATATATGAGTGCAAGCAAAAAAATACATACTATATAAAGAATAAGGCTGCACATCAAACTTAGACAATGGTATAATGCCTCAAGCATATGGAAAAATACTGGAATATACAATGAAAAATGCTACTTTCTAATTTGAACATGTGAATAATGAATTGCATACCTGCCATGGATATTAGGAAAAAGAAGATATTTAGCAATCGCATTGATCAATGTAACTGAGCCCCAAGACCTCGTCAAGGTATATCTCTATATTGGGGTCCCTAGCTCTGTGACCCTAACTGTGTGTCATCTCATTGCAATTAAAAACTGCTATGGGTGGAGAGGGGTAACTAAGGGCTTTCTTACATAGGAGATGGAAAAAACATGGCCGAAAGGGGCGGAGCTGTGTTCACATTCAGAAAAAAACTACATATAACTGAATAGGATAACTGAAGTGAGCACTAACATATATATATATATATATATGAGTGCAAGCCAAAAAATACATACTATATAAAGAATAAGGCTGCACATCAAACTTAGACAATGGTATAATGCCTCAAGCATATGGAAAAATACTGGAATATACAATGAAAAATGCTACTTGCTAATTTGAACATGTGAATAATGAATTGCATACCTGCCATGAATATTAGGAATAAGGAGATATTTAGCAATCGCATTGATCAATGTAACTGAGCCCCAAGACCTCGTCAAGGTATATCTCTATATTGGGGTCCCTAGCTCTGTGACCCTAACTGTGTGTCATCTCATTGCAATTAAAAACTGCTATGGGTGGAGAGGGGTAACTAAGGACTTTCTTATATAGGAGAACGAAAAAACATGGCCGAAAGGGGCGGAGCTGTGTTCACATTCAGAAAAAAACTACATATAACTGAATAGGATAACTGAAGTGAGCACTATTATATATATATATATATATATATATATATATATATATATATGAGTGCAAGCAAAAAAATACATACTATATAAAGAATAAGGCTGCACATCAAACTTAGACAATGGTATAATGCCTCAAGCATATGGAAAAATACTGGAATATACAATGAAAAATGCTACTTGCTAATTTGAACATGTGAATAATGAATTGCATACCTGCCATGAATATTAGGAAAAAGGAGATATTTAGCAATCGCATTGATCAATGTAACTGAGCCCCAAGACCTCATCAAGGTATATCTCTATATTGGGGTCCCTAGCTCTGTGACCCTAACTGTGTGTCATCTCATTGCAATTAAAAACTGCTATGGGTGGAGAGGGGTAACTAAGGACTTTCTTATATAGGAGATGGAAAAAACATGGTCGAAAGGGGCGGAGCTGTGTTCACATTCAGAAAAAAACTACATAGAACTGAATAGGATAACTGAAGTGAGCACTAATATATATATATATATATGAGTGCAAGCCAAAAAATACATACTATATAAAGAATAAGACTGCACATCAAACTTAGACAATGGTATAATGCCTCAAGCATATGGAAAAATACTGGAATATACAATGAAAAATGCTACTTGCTAATTTGAACATGTGAATAATGAATTGCATACCTGCCATGAATATTAGGAATAAGGAGATATTTAGCAATCGCATTGATCAATGTAACTGAGCCCCAAGACCTCGTCAAGGTATATCTCTATATTGGGGTCCCTAGCTCTGTGACCCTAACTGTGTGTCATCTCATTGCAATTAAAAACTGCTATGGGTGGAGAGGGGTAACTAAGGACTTTCTTATATAGGAGAACGAAAAAACATGGCCGAAAGGGGCGGAGCTGTGTTCACATTCAGAAAAAAACTACATATAACTGAATAGGATAACTGAAGTGAGCACTATTATATATATATATATATATATATATATATATATATATATATATATGAGTGCAAGCAAAAAAATACATACTATATAAAGAATAAGGCTGCACATCAAACTTAGACAATGGTATAATGCCTCAAGCATATGGAAAAATACTGGAATATACAATGAAAAATGCTACTTTCTAATTTGAACATGTGAATAATGAATTGCATACCTGCCATGGATATTAGGAAAAAGAAGATATTTAGCAATCGCATTGATCAATGTAACTGAGCCCCAAGACCTCGTCAAGGTATATCTCTATATTGGGGTCCCTAGCTCTGTGACCCTAACTGTGTGTCATCTCATTGCAATTAAAAACTGCTATGGGTGGAGAGGGGTAACTAAGGGCTTTCTTACATAGGAGATGGAAAAAACATGGCCGAAAGGGGCGGAGCTGTGTTCACATTCAGAAAAAAACTACATATAACTGAATAGGATAACTGAAGTGAGCACTAACATATATATATATATATATATGAGTGCAAGCCAAAAAATACATACTATATAAAGAATAAGGCTGCACATCAAACTTAGACAATGGTATAATGCCTCAAGCATATGGAAAAATACTGGAATATACAATGAAAAATGCTACTTGCTAATCTGAACATTTGAATAATAAATTGCATACCTGCCATGAATATTAGGAAAAAGGAGATATTTAGCAATCGCATTGATCAATGTAACTGAGCCCCAAGACCTCGTCAAGGTATATCTCTATATTGGGGTCCCTAGCTCTGTGACCCTAACTGTGTGTCATCTCATTGCAATAAAAAACTGCTATGGGTGGAGAGGGGTAACTAAGGACTTTCTTACATAGGAGATGGAAAAAACATGGCCGAAAGGGGCGGAGCTGTGTTCACATTCACAAAAAAACTACATATAACTGAATAGGATAACTGAAGTGAGCACTAATATATATATATATATATATATATATATATATATATATATATATATATATATGAGTGCAAGCCAAAAAATACATACTATATAAAGAATAAGGCTGCACATCAAACTTAGACAATGGTATAATGCCTGAAGCATATGGAAAAATACTCGAATATACAATGAAAAATGCTACTTGCCAATTTGAATATGTGAATAATGAATTGCATACCTGCCATGAATATTAGGAAAAAGTAGATATTTAGCAATCGCATTGATCAATGTAACTGAGCCCCAAGACCTCGTCAAGGTATATCTCTATATTGGGGTCCCTAGCTCTGTGACCCTAACTGTGTGTCATCTCATTGCAATTAAAAACTGCTATGGGTGGAGAGGGGTAACTAAGGACTTTCTTATATAGGAGATGGAAAAAACATGGCCGAAAGGAGCGGAGCTGTGTTCACATTCAGAAAAAAAATACATATAACTGAATAGGATAACTGAAGTGAGCACTAATATATATATATATATATATATATATACATATATATATATATATATATATGAGTTCAAGCCAAAAAATACATACTATATAAAGAATAGGGCTGCACATCAAACTTAGACAATGGTATATTGCCTCAAGCATATGGAAAAATACTGGAATATACAATGAAAAATGCTACTTGCTAATTTGAACATGTGAATAATGAATTGCATACCTGCCATGAATATTAGGAAAAAGGAGATATTTAGCAATCCCATTGATCAATGTAACTGAGCCCCAAGACCTCGTCAAGGTATATCTCTATATTGGGGTCCCTAGCTCTGTGACCCTAACTGTGTGTCATCTCATTGCAATTAAAAACTGCTATGGGTGGAGAGGGGTAACTAAGGACTTTCTTATATAGAAGATGGAAAAAACATGGCCGAAAGGGGCGGAGCTGTGTTCACATTCAGAAAAAAAGCTACATATAACTGAATAGGATAACTGAAGTGAGCAATAATATATATATATATATATATATATATATATATATATGAGTGCAAGCCAAAAAATACATACTATATAAAGAATAAGGCTGCACATCAAACTTAGACAATGGTATAATGCCTCAAGCATATGGAAAAATACTGGAATATACAATGAAAAATGCTACTTGCTAATTTGAACATGTGAATAATGAATTGCATACCTGCCATGAATATTAGGAAAAAGGAGATATTTAGCAATCGCATTGATCAATGTAACTGAGCCCCAAGACCTCATCAAGGTATATCTCTATATTGGGGTCCCTAGCTCTGTGACCCTAACTGTGTGTCATCTCATTGCAATTAAAAACTGCTATGGGTGGAGAGGGGTAACTAAGGACTTTCTTATATAGGAGATGGAAAAAACATGGCCGAAAGGGGCGGAGCTGTGTTCACATTCAGAAAAAAACTATATATAACTGAATAGGATAACTGAAGTGAGCACTAATATATATATATATATATATATGTGAGTGCAAGCCAAAAAATACATACTATATAAAGAATAAGGTTGCACATCAAACTTAGACAATGGTATAATGCCTCAAGCATATGGAAAAATACTGGAATATACAATGAAAAATGCTACTTGCTAATTTGAACATGTGAATAATGAATTGCATACCTGCCATGAATATTAGGAAAAAGGAGATATTTAGCAATCGCATTGATCAATGTAACTGAGCCCCAAGACCTCGTCAAGGTATATCTCTATATTGGGGTCCCTAGCTCTGTGACCCTAACTGTGTGTCATCTCATTGCAATTAAAAACTGCTATGGGTGGAGAGGGGTAACTAAGGACTTTCTTATATAGGAGATGGAAAAAATATGGCCGAAAGGGGCGGAGCTGTGTTCACATTCAGAAAAAAACTACATATAACTGAATAGGATAACTGAAGTGAGCACTAATATATATATATATATATATATATATATGAGTGCAAGCCAAAAAATTACATACTATATAAAGAATAAGGCTGCACATCAAACTTAGACAATGGTATAATGCCTCAAGCATCTGGAAAAATACTGGAATATACAATGAAAAATGCTACTTGCTAATTTGAACATGTGAATAATGAATTGCATACCTGCCATGAATATTAGGAAAAAGGAGATATTTAGCAATCGCATTGATCAATGTAACTGAGCCCCAAGACCTCGTCAAGGTATTTCTCTATATTGGGGTTCCTAGCTCTGTGACCCTAACTGTGTGTCATCTCATTGCAATTAAAAACTGCTATGGGTGGAGAGGGGTAACTAAGGACTTTCTTATATAGGAGATGGAAAAAACATGGCCGAAAGGGGCGGAGCTGTGTTCACATTCAGAAAAAAACTACATAGAACTGAATAGGATAACTGAAGTGAGCACTAATATATATATATATATATGTATATATATATATGAGTGCAAGCCAAAAAATACATACTATATAAAGAATAAGACTGCACATCAAACTTAGACAATGGTATAATGCCACAAGCATATGGAAAAGTACTGGAATACACAATGAAAAATGCTACTTGCTAATTTGAACATGTGAATAATGAATTGCATACCTGCCATGAATATTAGGAAAAAGGAGATATTTAGCAATCGCATTGATCAATGTAACTGAGCCGCAAGACCTCGTCAAGGTATATCTCTATATTGGGGTCCCTAGCTCTGTGACCCTAACTGTGTGTCATCTCATTGCAATTAAAAACTGCTATGGGTGGAGAGGGGTAACTAAGGACTTTCTTATATAGGAGATGGAAAAAACATGGCCGAAAGGGGCGGAGCTGTGTTCACATTAAGAAAAAAACTACATATAACTGAATAGGATAACTGAAGTGAGCACTAATATATATATATATATATATATATATATATATATATATATAAATATATATATGAGTGCAAGCCAAAAAATACATACTATATAAAGAATAAGGATGCACATCAAACTTAGACAATGGTATAATGCCTCAAGCATATGGAAAAATACTGGAATATACAATGAAAAATGCTACTTGCTAATCTGAACATGTGAATAATGAATTGCATACCTGCCATGAATATTAGGAAAAAGGAGATATTTAGCAATCGCATTGATCAATGTAACTGAGCCCCAAGACCTCATCAAGGTATATCTCTATATTGGGGTCCCTAGCTCTGTGACCCTAACTGTGTGTCATCTCATTGCAATTAAAAACTGCTATGGGTGGAGAGGGGTAACTAAGGACTTTCTTATATAGGAGATGGAAAAAACATGGTCGAAAGGGGCGGAGCTGTGTTCACATTCAGAAAAAAACTACATAGAACTGAATAGGATAACTGAAGTGAGCACTAATATATATATATATATATATGAGTGCAAGCCAAAAAATACATACTATATAAAGAATAAGGCTGCACATCAAACTTAGACAATGGTATAATGCCTCAAGCATATGGAAAAATACTGGAATATACAATGAAAAATGCTACTTGCTAATTTGAACATGTGAATAATGAATTGCATACCTGCCATGAATATTAGGAAAAAGGAGATATTTAGCAATCGCATTGATCAATGTAACTGAGCCCCAAGACCTCATCAAGGTATATCTCTATATTGGGGTCCCTAGCTCTGTGACCCTAACTGTGTGTCATCTCATTGCAATTAAAAACTGCTATGGGTGGAGAGGGGTAACTAAGGACTTTCTTATATAGGAGATGGAAAAAACATGGCCGAAAGGGGCGGAGCTGTGTTCACATTCAGAAAAACTACATATAACTGAATAGGATATTGAAGTGAGCACTAATATATATATATATATATATATATGAGTGCAAGCCAAAAAATACATACTATATAAAGAATAAGACTGCACATCAAACTTAGACAATGGAATAATGCCTCAAGCATATGGAAAAATACTGGAATATACAATGAAAAATGCTACTTGCTAATTTGAACATGTGAATAATGAATTGCATACCTGCCATGAATATTAGGAAAAAGGAGATATTTAGCAATCGCATTGATCAATGTAACTGAGCCCCAAGACCTCGTCAAGGTATATCTCTATATTGGGGTTCCTAGCTCTGTGACCCTAACTGTGTTTCATCTCATTGCAATTAAAAACTGCTATGGGTGGAGAGGGGTAACTAAGGACTTTCTTATATAGGAGATGGAAAAAACATGGCCGAAAGGGGCGGAGCTGTGTTCACATTCAGAAAAAAACTACATATAACTGAATAGGATAACTGAAGTGAGCACTAATATATATATATATATATATATATATATGAGTGCAAGCCAAAAAATACATACTATATAAAGAATAAGGCTGCACATCAAACTTAGACAATGGTATAATGCCTCAAGCATATGGAAAAATACTGGAATATACAATGAAAAATGCTACTTGCTAATTTGAACATGTGAATAATGAATTGCATACCTGCCATGAATATTAGGAAAAAGGAGAAATTTAGCAATCGCATTGATCAATGTAACTGAGCCCCAAGACCTCGTCAAGGTATATCTCTATATTGGGGTCCCTAGCTCTGTGACCCTAACTGTGTGTCATCTCATTGCAATTAAAAACTGCTATGGGTGGAGAGGGGTAACTAAGGACTTTCTTATATAGGAGATGGAAAAAACATGGCCGAAAGGGGCGGAGCTGTGTTCACATTCAGAAAAAAACTACATATAACTGAATAGGATAACTGAAGTGAGCACTAATATATATATATATATATATGAGTACAAGCCAAAAAATACATACTATATAAAGAATAAGGCTGCACATCAAACTTAGACAATGGTATAATGCCTCAAGCATATGGAAAAATACTGGAATATACAATGAAAAATGCTACTTGCTAATTTGAACATGTGAATAATGAATTGCATACCTGCCATGAATATTAGGAAAAAGGAGATATTTAGCAATCGCATTGATCAATGTAACTGAGCCCCAAGACCTCATCAAGGTATATCTCTATATTGGGGTCCCTAGCTCTGTGACCCTAACTGTGTGTCATCTCATTGCAATTAAAAACTGCTATGGGTGGAGAGGGGTAACTAAGGACTTTCTTATATAGGAGATGGAAAAAACATGGCCGAAAGGGGCGGAGCTGTGTTCACATTCAGAAAAAAACTATATATAACTGAATAGGATAACTGAAGTGAGCACTAATATATATATATATATATATATGAGTACAAGCCAAAAAATACATACTATATAAAGAATAAGGTTGCACATCAAACTTAGACAATGGTATAATGCCTCAAGCATATGGAAAAATACTGGAATATACAATGAAAAATGCTACTTGCTAATTTGAACATGTGAATAATGAATTGCATACCTGCCATGAATATTAGGAAAAAGGAGATATTTAGCAATCGCATTGATCAATGTAACTGAGCCCCAAGACCTCGTCAAGGTATATCTCTATATTGGGGTCCATAGCTCTGTGACCCTAACTGTGTGTCATCTCATTGCAATTAAAAACTGCTATGGGTGGAGAGGGGTAACTAAGGACTTTCTTATATAGGAGATGGAAAAAATATGGCCGAAAGGGGCGGAGCTGTGTTCACATTCAGAAAAAAACTACATATAACTGAATAGGATAACTGAAGTGAGCACTAATATATATATATATATATATATATGAGTGCAAGCCAAAAAATTACATACTATATAAAGAATAAGGCTGCACATCAAACTTAGACAATGGTATAATGCCTCAAGCATCTGGAAAAATACTGGAATATACAATGAAAAATGCTACTTGCTAATTTGAACATGTGAATAATGAATTGCATACCTGCCATGAATATTAGGAAAAAGGAGATATTTAGCAATCGCATTGATCAATGTAACTGAGCCCCAAGACCTCGTCAAGGTATATCTCTATATTGGGGTTCCTAGCTCTGTGACCCTAACTGTGTGTCATCTCATTGCAATTAAAAACTGCTATGGGTGGAGAGGGGTAACTAAGGACTTTCTTATATAGGAGATGGAAAAAACATGGCCGAAAGGGGCGGAGCTGTGTTCACATTCAGAAAAAAACTACATAGAACTGAATAGGATAACTGAAGTGAGCACTAATATATATATATATATGTATATATATATATGAGTGCAAGCCAAAAAATACATACTATATAAAGAATAAGGCTGCACATCAAACTTAGACAATGGTATAATACCTCAAGCATATGGAAAAATACTGGAATATACAATGAAAAATGCTACTTGCTAATTTGAACATGTGAATAATGAATTGCATACCTGCCATGAATATTAGGAAAAAGGAGATATTTAGCAATCCCATTGATCAATGTAACTGAGCCCCAAGACCTCGTCAAGGTATATCTCTATATTGGGGTCCCTAGCTCTGTGACCCTAACTGTGTGTCATCTCATTGCAATTAAAAACTGCTATGGGTGGAGAGGGGTAACTAAGGACTTTCTTATATAGAAGATGGAAAAAACATGGCCGAAAGGGGCGGAGCTGTGTTCACATTCAGAAAAAAAGCTACATATAACTGAATAGGATAACTGAAGTGAGCAATAATATATATATATATATATATATATATATGAGTGCAAGCCAAAAAATACATACTATATAAAGAATAAGGCTGCACATCAAACTTAGACAATGGTATAATGCCTCAAGCATATGGAAAAATACTGGAATATACAATGAAAAATGCTACTTGCTAATTTGAACATGTGAATAATGAATTGCATACCTGCCATGAATATTAGGAAAAAGGAGATATTTAGCAATCGCATTGATCAATGTAACTGAGCCCCAAGACCTCATCAAGGTATATCTCTATATTGGGGTCCCTAGCTCTGTGACCCTAACTGTGTGTCATCTCATTGCAATTAAAAACTGCTATGGGTGGAGAGGGGTAACTAAGGACTTTCTTATATAGGAGATGGAAAAAACATGGCCGAAAGGGGCAGAGCTGTGTTCACATTCAGAAAAAAACTATATATAACTGAATAGGATAACTGAAGTGAGCACTAATATATATATATATATATATATATATATATGAGTGCAAGCCAAAAAATACATACTATATAAAGAATAAGGTTGCACATCAAACTTAGACAATGGTATAATGCCTCAAGCATATGGAAAAATACTGGAATATACAATGAAAAATGCTACTTGCTAATTTGAACATGTGAATAATGAATTGCATACCTGCCATGAATATTAGGAAAAAGGAGATATTTAGCAATCGCATTGATCAATGTAACTGAGCCCCAAGACCTCGTCAAGGTATATCTCTATATTGGGGTCCCTAGCTCTGTGACCCTAACTGTGTGTCATCTCATTGCAATTAAAAACTGCTATGGGTGGAGAGGGGTAACTAAGGACTTTCTTATATAGGAGATGGAAAAAATATGGCCGAAAGGGGCGGAGCTGTGTTCACATTCAGAAAAAAACTACATATAACTGAATAGGATAACTGAAGTGAGCACTAATATATATATATATATATATATGAGTGCAAGCCAAAAAATTACATACTATATAAAGAATAAGGCTGCACATCAAACTTAGACAATGGTATAATGCCTCAAGCATCTGGAAAAATACTGGAATATACAATGAAAAATGCTACTTGCTAATTTGAACATGTGAATAATGAATTGCATACCTGCCATGAATATTAGGAAAAAGGAGATATTTAGCAATCGCATTGATCAATGTAACTGAGCCCCAAGACCTCGTCAAGGTATATCTCTATATTGGGGTTCCTAGCTCTGTGACCCTAACTGTGTGTCATCTCATTGCAATTAAAAACTGCTATGGGTGGAGAGGGGTAACTAAGGACTTTCTTATATAGGAGATGGAAAAAACATGGCCGAAAGGGGCGGAGCTGTGTTCACATTCAGAAAAAAACTACATAGAACTGAATAGGATAACTGAAGTGAGCACTAATATATATATATATATGTATATATATATATGAGTGCAAGCCAAAAAATACATACTATATAAAGAATAAGACTGCACATCAAACTTAGACAATGGTATAATGCCACAAGCATATGGAAAAATACTGGAATACACAATGAAAAATGCTACTTGCTAATTTGAACATGTGAATAATGAATTGCATACCTGCCATGAATATTAGGAAAAAGGAGATATTTAGCAATCGCATTGATCAATGTAACTGAGCCGCAAGACCTCGTCAAGGTATATCTCTATATTGGGGTCCCTAGCTCTGTGACCCTAACTGTGTGTCATCTCATTGCAATTAAAAACTGCTATGGGTGGAGAGGGGTAACTAAGGACTTTCTTATATAGGAGATGGAAAAAACATGGCCGAAAGGGGCGGAGCTGTGTTCACATTAAGAAAAAAACTACATATAACTGAATAGGATAACTGAAGTGAGCACTAATATATATATATATATATATATATATATATATAAATATATATATGAGTGCAAGCCAAAAAATACATACTATATAAAGAATAAGGATGCACATCAAACTTAGACAATGGTATAATGCCTCAAGCATATGGAAAAATACTGGAACATACAATGAAAAATGCTACTTGCTAATCTGAACATGTGAATAATGAATTGCATACCTGCCATGAATATTAGGAAAAAGGAGATATTTAGCAATCGCATTGATCAATGTAACTGAGCCCCAAGACCTCATCAAGGTATATCTCTATATTGGGGTCCCTAGCTCTGTGACCCTAACTGTGTGTCATCTCATTGCAATTAAAAACTGCTATGGGTGGAGAGGGGTAACTAAGGACTTTCTTATATAGGAGATGGAAAAAACATGGTCGAAAGGGGCGGAGCTGTGTTCACATTCAGAAAAAAACTACATAGAACTGAATAGGATAACTGAAGTGAGCACTAATATATATATATATATATATGAGTGCAAGCCAAAAAATACATACTATATAAAGAATAAGGCTGCACATCAAACTTAGACAATGGTATAATGCCTCAAGCATATGGAAAAATACTGGAATATACAATGAAAAATGCTACTTGCTAATTTGAACATGTGAATAATGAATTGCATACCTGCCATGAATATTAGGAAAAAGGAGATATTTAGCAATCGCATTGATCAATGTAACTGAGCCCCAAGACCTCATCAAGGTATATCTCTATATTGGGGTCCCTAGCTCTGTGACCCTAACTGTGTGTCATCTCATTGCAATTAAAAACTGCTATGGGTGGAGAGGGGTAACTAAGGACTTTCTTATATAGGAGATGGAAAAAACATGGCCGAAAGGGGCGGAGCTGTGTTCACATTCAGAAAAACTACATATAACTGAATAGGATATTGAAGTGAGCACTAATATATATATATATATATATATATGAGTGCAAGCCAAAAAATACATACTATATAAAGAATAAGACTGCACATCAAACTTAGACAATGGAATAATGCCTCAAGCATATGGAAAAATACTGGAATATACAATGAAAAATGCTACTTGCTAATTTGAACATGTGAATAATGAATTGCATACCTGCCATGAATATTAGGAAAAAGGAGATATTTAGCAATCGCATTGATCAATGTAACTGAGCCCCAAGACCTCGTCAAGGTATATCTCTATATTGGGGTTCCTAGCTCTGTGACCCTAACTGTGTTTCATCTCATTGCAATTAAAAACTGCTATGGGTGGAGAGGGGTAACTAAGGACTTTCTTATATAGGAGATGGAAAAAACATGGCCGAAAGGGGCGGAGCTGTGTTCACATTCAGAAAAAAACTACATATAACTGAATAGGATAACTGAAGTGAGCACTAATATATATATATATATATATATATATATATATATATATATGAGTGCAAGCCAAAAAATACATACTATATAAAGAATAAGGCTGCACATCAAACTTAGACAATGGTATAATGCCTCAAGCATATGGAAAAATACTGGAATATACAATGAAAAATGCTACTTGCTAATTTGAACATGTGAATAATGAATTGCATACCTGCCATGAATATTAGGAAAAAGGAGAAATTTAGCAATCGCATTGATCAATGTAACTGAGCCCCAAGACCTCGTCAAGGTATATCTCTATATTGGGGTCCCTAGCTCTGTGACCCTAACTGTGTGTCATCTCATTGCAATTAAAAACTGCTATGGGTGGAGAGGGGTAACTAAGGACTTTCTTATATAGGAGATGGAAAAAACATGGCCGAAAGGGGCGGAGCTGTGTTCACATTCAGAAAAAAACTACATATAACTGAATAGGATAACTGAAGTGAGCACTAATATATATATATATATATGAGTGCAAGCCAAAAAATACATACTATATAAAGAATAAGGCTGCACATCAAACTTAGACAATGGTATAATGCCTCAAGCATATGGAAAAATACTGGAATATACAATGAAAAATGCTACTTGCTAATTTGAACATGTGAATAATGAATTGCATACCTGCCATGAATATTAGGAAAAAGGAGATATTTAGCAATCGCATTGATCAATGTAACTGAGCCCCAAGACCTCATCAAGGTATATCTCTATATTGGGGTCCCTAGCTCTGTGACCCTAACTGTGTGTCATCTCATTGCAATTAAAAACTGCTATGGGTGGAAAGGGGTAACTAAGGACTTTCATATATAGGAGATGGAAAAAACATGGCCGAAAGGGGCGGAGCTGTGTTCACATTCAGAAAAAAACTACATATAACTGAATAGGATATTGAAGTGAGCACTAATATATATATATATATATATATATATATATATATATATATGAGTGCAAGCCAAAAATACATACTATATAAAGAATAAGGCTGCACATCAAACTTAGACAATGGTATAATGCCTCAAGCATATGGAAAAATACTGGAATATACAATGAAAAATGCTACTTGCTAATTTGAACATGTGAATAATGAATTGCATACCTGCCATGGATATTAGGAAAAAGGAGATATTTAGCAATCGCATTGATCAATGTAACTGAGCCCCAAGACCTCGTCAAGGTATATCTCTATATTGGGGTCCCTAGCTCTGTGACCCTAACTGTGTGTCATCTCATTGCAATTAAAAACTGCTATGGGTGGAGAGGGGTAACTAAGGGCTTTCTTATATAGGATATGGAAAAAACATGGCCGAAAGGGGCGGAGCTGTGTTCACATTCAGAAAAAAACTACATATAACTGAATAGGATAACTAAAGTGAGCACTAATATATATATATATATATATATATATGAGTGCAAGCCAAAAAATACATACTATATAAAGAATAAGGATGCACATCAAACTTAGACAATGGTATAATGCCTCAAGCATATGGAAAAATACTGGAATATACAATGAAAAATGCTACTTGCTAATCTGAACATGTGAATAATGAATTGCATACCTGCCATGAATATTAGGAAAAAGGAGATATTTAGCAATCGCATTGATCAATGTAACTGAGCCCCAAGACCTCATCAAGGTATATCTCTATATTGGGGTCCCTAGCTCTGTGACCCTAACTGTGTGTCATCTCATTGCAATTAAAAACTGCTATGGGTGGAGAGGGGTAACTAAGGACTTTCTTATATAGGAGATGGAAAAAACATGGTCGAAAGGGGCGGAGCTGTGTTCACATTCAGAAAAAAACTACATAGAACTGAATAGGATAACTGAAGTGAGCACTAATATATATATATATATATATATGAGTGCAAGCCAAAAAATTACATACTATATAAAGAATAAGGCTGCACATCAAACTTAGACAATGGTATAATGCCTCAAGCATCTGGAAAAATACTGGAATATACAATGAAAAATGCTACTTGCTAATTTGAACATGTGAATAATGAATTGCATACCTGCCATGAATATTAGGAAAAAGGAGATATTTAGCAATCGCATTGATCAATGTAACTGAGCCCCAAGACCTCGTCAAGGTATATCTCTATATTGGGGTTCCTAGCTCTGTGACCCTAACTGTGTGTCATCTCATTGCAATTAAAAACTGCTATGGGTGGAGAGGGGTAACTAAGGACTTTCTTATATAGGAGATGGAAAAAACATGGCCGAAAGGGGCGGAGCTGTGTTCACATTCAGAAAAAAACTACATAGAACTGAATAGGATAACTGAAGTGAGCACTAATATATATATATATATGTATATATATATATGAGTGCAAGCCAAAAAATACATACTATATAAAGAATAAGACTGCACATCAAACTTAGACAATGGTATAATGCCACAAGCATATGGAAAAATACTGGAATACACAATGAAAAATGCTACTTGCTAATTTGAACATGTGAATAATGAATTGCATACCTGCCATGAATATTAGGAAAAAGGAGATATTTAGCAATCGCATTGATCAATGTAACTGAGCCGCAAGACCTCGTCAAGGTATATCTCTATATTGGGGTCCCTAGCTCTGTGACCCTAACTGTGTGTCATCTCATTGCAATTAAAAACTGCTATGGGTGGAGAGGGGTAACTAAGGACTTTCTTATATAGGAGATGGAAAAAACATGGCCGAAAGGGGCGGAGCTGTGTTCACATTAAGAAAAAAACTACATATAACTGAATAGGATAACTGAAGTGAGCACTAATATATATATATATATATATATATATATATATAAATATATATATGAGTGCAAGCCAAAAAATACATACTATATAAAGAATAAGGATGCACATCAAACTTAGACAATGGTATAATGCCTCAAGCATATGGAAAAATACTGGAACATACAATGAAAAATGCTACTTGCTAATCTGAACATGTGAATAATGAATTGCATACCTGCCATGAATATTAGGAAAAAGGAGATATTTAGCAATCGCATTGATCAATGTAACTGAGCCCCAAGACCTCATCAAGGTATATCTCTATATTGGGGTCCCTAGCTCTGTGACCCTAACTGTGTGTCATCTCATTGCAATTAAAAACTGCTATGGGTGGAGAGGGGTAACTAAGGACTTTCTTATATAGGAGATGGAAAAAACATGGTCGAAAGGGGCGGAGCTGTGTTCACATTCAGAAAAAAACTACATAGAACTGAATAGGATAACTGAAGTGAGCACTAATATATATATATATATATATGAGTGCAAGCCAAAAAATACATACTATATAAAGAATAAGGCTGCACATCAAACTTAGACAATGGTATAATGCCTCAAGCATATGGAAAAATACTGGAATATACAATGAAAAATGCTACTTGCTAATTTGAACATGTGAATAATGAATTGCATACCTGCCATGAATATTAGGAAAAAGGAGATATTTAGCAATCGCATTGATCAATGTAACTGAGCCCCAAGACCTCATCAAGGTATATCTCTATATTGGGGTCCCTAGCTCTGTGACCCTAACTGTGTGTCATCTCATTGCAATTAAAAACTGCTATGGGTGGAGAGGGGTAACTAAGGACTTTCTTATATAGGAGATGGAAAAAACATGGCCGAAAGGGGCGGAGCTGTGTTCACATTCAGAAAAACTACATATAACTGAATAGGATATTGAAGTGAGCACTAATATATATATATATATATATATATGAGTGCAAGCCAAAAAATACATACTATATAAAGAATAAGACTGCACATCAAACTTAGACAATGGAATAATGCCTCAAGCATATGGAAAAATACTGGAATATACAATGAAAAATGCTACTTGCTAATTTGAACATGTGAATAATGAATTGCATACCTGCCATGAATATTAGGAAAAAGGAGATATTTAGCAATCGCATTGATCAATGTAACTGAGCCCCAAGACCTCGTCAAGGTATATCTCTATATTGGGGTTCCTAGCTCTGTGACCCTAACTGTGTTTCATCTCATTGCAATTAAAAACTGCTATGGGTGGAGAGGGGTAACTAAGGACTTTCTTATATAGGAGATGGAAAAAACATGGCCGAAAGGGGCGGAGCTGTGTTCACATTCAGAAAAAAACTACATATAACTGAATAGGATAACTGAAGTGAGCACTAATATATATATATATATATATATATATATATATATATATATATATGAGTGCAAGCCAAAAAATACATACTATATAAAGAATAAGGCTGCACATCAAACTTAGACAATGGTATAATGCCTCAAGCATATGGAAAAATACTGGAATATACAATGAAAAATGCTACTTGCTAATTTGAACATGTGAATAATGAATTGCATACCTGCCATGAATATTAGGAAAAAGGAGAAATTTAGCAATCGCATTGATCAATGTAACTGAGCCCCAAGACCTCGTCAAGGTATATCTCTATATTGGGGTCCCTAGCTCTGTGACCCTAACTGTGTGTCATCTCATTGCAATTAAAAACTGCTATGGGTGGAGAGGGGTAACTAAGGACTTTCTTATATAGGAGATGGAAAAAACATGGCCGAAAGGGGCGGAGCTGTGTTCACATTCAGAAAAAAACTACATATAACTGAATAGGATAACTGAAGTGAGCACTAATATATATATATATATATGAGTGCAAGCCAAAAAATACATACTATATAAAGAATAAGGCTGCACATCAAACTTAGACAATGGTATAATGCCTCAAGCATATGGAAAAATACTGGAATATACAATGAAAAATGCTACTTGCTAATTTGAACATGTGAATAATGAATTGCATACCTGCCATGAATATTAGGAAAAAGGAGATATTTAGCAATCGCATTGATCAATGTAACTGAGCCCCAAGACCTCATCAAGGTATATCTCTATATTGGGGTCCCTAGCTCTGTGACCCTAACTGTGTGTCATCTCATTGCAATTAAAAACTGCTATGGGTGGAAAGGGGTAACTAAGGACTTTCATATATAGGAGATGGAAAAAACATGGCCGAAAGGGGCGGAGCTGTGTTCACATTCAGAAAAAAACTACATATAACTGAATAGGATATTGAAGTGAGCACTAATATATATATATATATATATATATATATATATATATATGAGTGCAAGCCAAAAATACATACTATATAAAGAATAAGGCTGCACATCAAACTTAGACAATGGTATAATGCCTCAAGCATATGGAAAAATACTGGAATATACAATGAAAAATGCTACTTGCTAATTTGAACATGTGAATAATGAATTGCATACCTGCCATGGATATTAGGAAAAAGGAGATATTTAGCAATCGCATTGATCAATGTAACTGAGCCCCAAGACCTCGTCAAGGTATATCTCTATATTGGGGTCCCTAGCTCTGTGACCCTAACTGTGTGTCATCTCATTGCAATTAAAAACTGCTATGGGTGGAGAGGGGTAACTAAGGGCTTTCTTATATAGGAGATGGAAAAAACATGGCCGAAAGGGGCGGAGCTGTGTTCACATTCAGAAAAAAACTACATATAACTGAATAGGATAACTAAAGTGAGCACTAATATATATATATATATATATATATATGAGTGCAAGCCAAAAAATACATACTATATAAAGAATAAGGATGCACATCAAACTTAGACAATGGTATAATGCCTCAAGCATATGGAAAAATACTGGAATATACAATGAAAAATGCTACTTGCTAATCTGAACATGTGAATAATGAATTGCATACCTGCCATGAATATTAGGAAAAAGGAGATATTTAGCAATCGCATTGATCAATGTAACTGAGCCCCAAGACCTCATCAAGGTATATCTCTATATTGGGGTCCCTAGCTCTGTGACCCTAACTGTGTGTCATCTCATTGCAATTAAAAACTGCTATGGGTGGAGAGGGGTAACTAAGGACTTTCTTATATAGGAGATGGAAAAAACATGGTCGAAAGGGGCGGAGCTGTGTTCACATTCAGAAAAAAACTACATAGAACTGAATAGGATAACTGAAGTGAGTACTAATATATATATATATATATATATCTGAGTGCAAGCCAAAAAATACATACTATATAAAGAATAAGGCTGCACATCAAACTTAGACAATGGTATAATGCCTCAAGCATATGGAAAAATACTGGAATATACAATGAAAAATGCTACTTGCTAATTTGAACATGTGAATAATGAATTGCATACCTGCCATGAATATTAGGAAAAAGGAGATATTTAGCAATCGCATTGATCAATGTAACTGAGCCCCAAGACCTCGTCAAGGTATATCTCTATATTGGGGTCCCTAGCTCTGTGACCCTAACTGTGTGTCATCTCATTGCAATTAAAAACTGCTATGGGTGGAGAGGGGTAACTAAGGACTTTCTTATATAGGAGATGGAAAAAACATGGCCGAAAGGGGCGGAGCTGTGTTCACATTCAGAAAAACTACATATAACTGAATAGGATATTGAAGTGAGCACTAATATATATATATATATGAGTGCAAGCCAAAAAATACATACTATATAAAGAATAAGACTGCACATCAAACTTAGACAATGGAATAATGCCTCAAGCATATGGAAAAATACTGGAATATACAATGAAAAATGCTACTTGCTAATTTGAACATGTGAATAATGAATTGCATACCTGCCATGAATATTAGGAAAAAGGAGATATTTAGCAATCTCATTGATCAATGTAACTGAGCCCCAAGACCTCGTCAAGGTATATCTCTATATTGGGGTTCCTAGCTCTGTGACCCTAACTGTGTTTCATCTCATTGCAATTAAAAACTGCTATGGGTGGAGAGGGGTAACTAAGGACTTTCTTATATAGGAGATGGAAAAAACATGGCCGAAAGGGGCGGAGCTGTGTTCACATTCAGAAAAAAACTACATATAACTGAATAGGATAACTGAAGTGAGCACTAATATATATATATATATATATATATATATATATATATATATATATATATATATATATATACATGAGTGCAAGCCAAAAAATACATACTATATAAAGAATAAGGCTGCACATCAAACTTAGACAATGGTATAATGCCTCAAGCATATGGAAAAATACTGGAATATACAATGAAAAATGCTACTTGCTAATTTGAACATGTGAATAATGAATTGCATACCTGCCATGAATATTAGGAAAAAGGAGAAATTTAGCAATCGCATTGATCAATGTAACTGAGCCCCAAGACCTCGTCAAGGTATATCTCTATATTGGGGTCCCTAGCTCTGTGACCCTAACTGTGTGTCATCTCATTGCAATTAAAAACTGCTATGGGTGGAGAGGGGTAACTAAGGACTTTCTTATATAGGAGATGGAAAAAACATGGCCGAAAGGGGCGGAGCTGTGTTCACATTCAGAAAAAAACTACATATAACTGAATAGGATAACTGAAGTGAGCACTAATATATATATATATATATATATGAGTGCAAGCCAAAAAATACATACTATATAAAGAATAAGGCTGCACATCAAACTTAGACAATGGTATAATGCCTCAAGCATATGGAAAAATACTGGAATATACAATGAAAAATGCTACTTGCTAATTTGAACATGTGAATAATGAATTGCATACCTGCCATGAATATTAGGAAAAAGGAGATATTTAGCAATCGCATTGATCAATGTAACTGAGCCCCAAGACCTCATCAAGGTATATCTCTATATTGGGGTCCCTAGCTCTGTGACCCTAACTGTGTGTCATCTCATTGCAATTAAAAACTGCTATGGGTGGAAAGGGGTAACTAAGGACTTTCATATATAGGAGATGGAAAAAACATGGCCGAAAGGGGCGGAGCTGTGTTCACATTCAGAAAAAAACTACATATAACTGAATAGGATATTGAAGTGAGCACTAATATATATATATATATATATATATATATATATATATATATATATATGAGTGCAAGCCAAAAATACATACTATATAAAGAATAAGGATGCACATCAAACTTAGACAATAGTATAATGCCTCAAGCATATGGAAAAATACTGAAATATACAATGAAAAATGCTACTTGCTAATTTGAACATGTGAATAATGAATTGCATACCTGCCATGAATATTAGGAAAAAGGAGATATTAAGCAATCGCATTGATCAATGTAACTGAGCCCCAAGACCTCGTCAAGGTATATCTCTATATTGGGGTCCCTAGCTCTGTGACCCTAACTGTGTGTCATCTCAATGCAATTAAAAACTGCTATGGGTGGAGAGGGGTAACTAAGGGCTTTCTTATATAGGAGATGGAAAAAACATGGCCGAAAGGGGCGGAGCTGTGTTTACATTCAGAAAAAAACTACATATAACTGAATAGGATAACTGAAGTGAGCACTAATATATATATATATATATATATATATATATATATATATATGAATGCAAGCCAAAAAATACATACTATATAAAGAATAAGGCTGCACATCAAACTTAGACAATGGTATAATGCCTCAAGCATATGGAAAAATACTGGAATATAAAATGAAAAATGCTACTTGCTAATTTGAACATGTGAATAATGAATTGCATACCTGCCATGAATATTAGGAAAAAGGAGATATTTAGCAATCGCATTGATCAATGTAACTGAGCCCCAAGACCTCGTCAAGGTATATCTCTATATTGGGGTCCCTAGCTCTGTGACCCTAACTGTGTGTCATCTCATTGCAATTAAAAACTGCTATGGGTGGAGAGGGGTAACTAAGGACTTTCTTATATAGGAGATGGAAAAAACATGGCGGAAAGGGCGGAGCTGTGTTCACATTCAGAAAAAAACTACATATAACTGAATAGGATAACTGAAGTGAGCACTAATATATATATATATATATATATATGAGTGCAAGCCAAAAAATACATACTATATAAAGAATAAGGCTGCACATCAAACTTAGACAATGGTATAATCCCTCAAGCATATGGAAAAATACTGGAATATACAATGAAAAATGCTACTTGCTAATTTGAACATGTGAATAATGAATTGCACACCTGCCATGAATATTAGGAAAAAGGAGATATTTAGCAATCGCATTGATCAATGTAACTGAGCCCCAGGACCTCGTCAAGGTATATCTCTATATTGGGGTCCCTAGCTCTGTGACCCTAACTGTGTGTCATCTCATTGCAATTAAAAACTGCTATGGGTGGAGAGGGGTAACTAAGGACTTTCTTATATAGGAGATGGAAAAAACATGGCCGAAAGGGGCGGAGCTGTGTTCACATTCAGAAAAAAACTACATATAACTGAATAGGATAACTGAAGTGAGCACTAATATATATGTATATATATATATATATATATATATATATATATATATATATATATATATATGAGTGCAAGCCAAAAAATACATACTATATAAAGAATAAGGCTGCACATCAAACTTAGACAATGGTATAATGCCTCAAGCATATGGAAAAATACTGGAATATACAATGAAAAATGCTACTTGCTAATCTGAACATTTGAATAATGAATTGCATACCTGCCATGAATATTAGGAAAAAGGAGATATTTAGCAATCGCATTGATCAATGTAACTGAGCCCCAAGACCTCGTCAAGGTATATCTCTATATTGGGGTCCCTAGCTCTGTGACCCTAACTGTGTGTCATCTCATTGCAATAAAAAACTGCTATGGGTGGAGAGGGGTAACTAAGGACTTTCTTACATAGGAGATGGAAAAAACATGGCCGAAAGGGGCGGAGCTGTGTTCACATTTAGAAAAAAACTACATATAACTGAATAGGATAACTGAAGTGAGCACTAATATATATATATATATATATATATATATATGAGTGCAAGCCAAAAAATACATACTATATAAAGAATAAGGCTGCACATCAAACTTAGACAATGGTATAATGCCTCAAGCATATGGAAAAATACTGGAATGTACAATGAAAAATGCTACTTGCCAATTTGAACATGTGAATAATGAATTGCATACCTGCCATGAATATTAGGAAAAAGTAGATATTTAGCAATCGCATTGATCAATGTAACTGAGCCCCAAGACCTCGTCAAGGTATATCTCTATATTGGGGTCCCTAGCTCTGTGACCCTAACTGTGTGTCATCTCATTGCAATTAAAAACTGCTATGGGTGGAGAGGGGTAACTAAGGACTTTCTTATATAGGAGATGGAAAAAACATGGCCGAAAGGAGCGGAGCTGTGTTCACATTCAGAAAAAAACTACATATAACTGAATAGGATAACTGAAGTGAGCACTAATATATATATATATATATATATATATATATATGAGTGCAAGCCAAAAAATACATACTATATAAAGAATAAGGCTGCACATCAAACTTAGACAATGATATAATGCCTCAAGCATATGGAAAAATACTGGAATATACAATGAAAAATGCTACTTGCTAATTTGAACATGTGAATAATGAATTGCACACCTGCCATGAATATTAGGAAAAAGGAGATATTTAGCAATCGCATTGATCAATGTAACTGAGCCCCAGGACCTCGTCAAGGTATATCTCTATATTGGGGTCCCTAGCTCTGTGACCCTAACTGTGTGTCATCTCATTGCAATTAAAAACTGCTATGGGTGGAGAGGGGTAACTAAGGACTTTCTTATATAGGAGATGGAAAAAACATGGCCGAAAGGGGCGGAGCTGTGTTCACATTCAGAAAAAAACTACATATAACTGAATAGGATAACTGAAGTGAGCACTAATATATATGTATATATATATATATATATATATATATATATATATAGAGTGCAAGCCAAAAAATACATACTATATAAAGAATAAGGCTGCACATCAAACTTAGACAATGGTATAATGCCTCAAGCATATGGAAAAATACTGGAATATACAATGAAAAATGCTACTTGCTAATCTGAACATTTGAATAATGAATTGCATACCTGCCATGAATATTAGGAAAAAGGAGATATTTAGCAATCGCATTGATCAATGTAACTGAGCCCCAAGACCTCGTCAAGGTATATCTCTATATTGGGGTCCCTAGCTCTGTGACCCTAACTGTGTGTCATCTCATTGCAATAAAAAACTGCTATGGGTGGAGAGGGGTAACTAAGGACTTTCTTACATAGGAGATGGAAAAAACATGGCCGAAAGGGGCGGAGCTGTGTTCACATTCAGAAAAAAACTACATATAACTGAATAGGATAACTGAAGTGAGCACTAATATATATATATATATATATATATATATATATATGAGTGCAAGCCAAAAAATACATACTATATAAAGAATAAGGCTGCACATCAAACTTAGACAATGGTATAATGCCTCAAGCATATGGAAAAATACTGGAATATACAATGAAAAATGCTACTTGCCAATTTGAACATGTGAATAATGAATTGCATACCTGCCATGAATATTAGGAAAAAGTAGATATTTAGCAATCGCATTGATCAATGTAACTGAGCCCCAAGACCTCGTCAAGGTATATCTCTATATTGGGGTCCCTAGCTCTGTGACCCTAACTGTGTGTCATCTCATTGCAATTAAAAACTGCTATGGGTGGAGAGGGGTAACTAAGGACTTTCTTATATAGGAGATGGAAAAAACATGGCCGAAAGGAGCGGAGCTGTGTTCACATTCAGAAAAAAACTACATATAACTGAATAGGATAACTGAAGTGAGCACTAATATATATATATATATATATATATATATATATGAGTGCAAGCCAAAAAATACATACTATATAAAGAATAAGGCTGCACATCAAACTTAGACAATGGTATAATGCCTCAAGCATATGGAAAAATACTGGAATATACAATGAAAAATGCTACTTGCTAATTTGAACATGTGAATAATGAATTGCACACCTGCCATGAATATTAGGAAAAAGGAGATATTTAGCAATCGCATTGATCAATGTAACTGAGCCCCAGGACCTCGTCAAGGTATATCTCTATATTGGGGTCCCTAGCTCTGTGACCCTAACTGTGTGTCATCTCATTGCAATTAAAAACTGCTATGGGTGGAGAGGGGTAACTAAGGACTTTCTTATATAGGAGATGGAAAAAACATGGCCGAAAGGGGCGGAGCTGTGTTCACATTCAGAAAAAAACTACATATAACTGAATAGGATAACTGAAGTGAGCACTAATATATATGTATATATATATATATATATATATATATATATATATATGAGTGCAAGCCAAAAAATACATACTATATAAAGAATAAGGCTGCACATCAAACTTAGACAATGGTATAATGCCTCAAGCATATGGAAAAATACTGGAATATACAATGAAAAATGCTACTTGCTAATCTGAACATTTGAATAATGAATTGCATACCTGCCATGAATATTAGGAAAAAGGAGATATTTAGCAATCGCATTGATCAATGTAACTGAGCCCCAAGACCTCGTCAAGGTATATCTCTATATTGGGGTCCCTAGCTCTGTGACCCTAACTGTGTGTCATCTCATTGCAATAAAAAACTGCTATGGGTGGAGAGGGGTAACTAAGGACTTTCTTACATAGGAGATGGAAAAAACATGGCCGAAAGGGGCGGAGCTGTGTTCACATTCAGAAAAAAACTACATATAACTGAATAGGATAACTGAAGTGAGCACTAATATATATATATATATATATATATATATATATATATATATATATATGAGTGCAAGCCAAAAAATACATACTATATAAAGAATAAGGCTGCACATCAAACTTAGACAATGGTATAATGCCTCAAGCATATGGAAAAATACTGGAATATACAATGAAAAATGCTACTTGCCAATTTGAACATGTGAATAATGAATTGCATACCTGCCAT